>NW_018021155.1:51959-66849 GCF_002006095.1 Pseudomyrmex gracilis
AANAAANAAATGAAAAACCTCTCTATTTTGTAATGCCATTTACTAACACAAACAACAAAATTTACAAACTGACTACAAATAACAATATAATAAAACCAGCATATAGAAACTTAAATCAACTATCCAAATATATAAAAACACACAAAGACACGATAAATAAAAATAACCAAAGGAATGTTGTATATCGCATTGACTGCGAGCAATGCGAATCAAGTTATGTAGGACAAACCAAAAGACAATTAACCACCCGAATAAAAGAACACTACAACTATGTAAAAAAAGAATTAACAGAAACATCAGTTCTAGCAAAACATTCAAAAGAAACTGCACATAAATTTAATTGGGAAACAATTCAGATATTAGACACCGAACAGAATTATTTTAAAAGATTGACGTCCGAAATGATACATATAAAAAGACAGACTGACGGTTTGAATTTAATGAGAGATACTGAATTGCTACCTGACACATACTTACCGATAATAGATAAATTGCAATAATACATAGATGGAGTTCTCACACATTCGATTCGAATCGGCAGTCTGTTACAAACTATACGCCGAACAACACTTCTTTAACAAAGATCCAAATATTTTACTTATTGACCACATAATGTAATTATTTTCGGCAATTTTATTATTCTTGGTATGTAATATTTCAATCATTTGTATACACATTGTAATTATACTTTTGTTGATCCAATTTAATTGTATATTTATAGATTGATAAGGACTTAAAAAATAAAAGTCGAAACGTCTCTCATAATAGAATTGTTCTATTTTATTTCTGCACAACATCCGGCATTAGCTCAATATCGCCCTATTGAATTATTATTTATTTGGAATTACCAATAAGAGCTGGAGGTCATACCTCTCATCTTAACTTGATATATATAACGTTTTTAAACAAATGGGCCATCTTTCCCGAAGTGTAAGAAAAAGATAACATAATATTTATAAATAAATAATAAAAATAAAAATTATATTGGTACAAATTATTGGTTACATTACAATTTACGTACCTTTATTATGTATATAATATTGATTACGGCAGCTTAACTGTAATTTATTCGACGTTACAGCAGCTTTTAATGAACATATGTAAAACTTTGCAACCAATCAAAAGTAAAAATATTATATAATTTTCACAATATTGTTATTTTAAACAGTGGAAACACATAGTGACATACAGTAGAAAACTACTGTAAATACTGATTATCTTTAAGAATGGCTACAAGAATGCACTATTAAACAGTTATTGGCAAAATTACAGTCTATGACCATTTTTTCCGTATGGCCATAATACCCTCATTTACCCTATCGAGATAATCGAAGATAAAGCCGTCGTAAACTCACAAAATATGATTATTAATCAGAATCTTTCAATCGAAGCACAAATACGTGCGCGTAATTTATTTGAGAAAGTTTTTTATTTTAAATTGTTTTACAATCAATAAATTTTGTACACACACAATCACTGAGAAAGATCTCAAATATAGATCAAAACATCTGACTCAAATATAATAGAAGAATAAAAAATAAAATACACTAAGCTCTTGTATAATTGCTTGTATTATCTCAGCCGATTATTTATTTGATATATATTGTATACAGGCGCAAAGACCTCTTAAACCCAAAGTAGAAAATGTAATAAAACTTACGCTTTTACAAAATAAACTATTTTCATGTACGCCGCGTAGACTCTCGCACAATGAGAAAGCTAAGCTAAAAAGTATATTAACCTTTTGGCCACCACAAAAGTTCTTTTTGGGGCTTTGATATTTCTATATTTCGAAGGTATTCACTTGATTGTAAAAATATCACTTAACTGTTACTTATTCTTATGCTTTCGTAATTAAATCTGTTGTAATATTTTGTACTTATATGTGTTCTGTTCGTAATTACAATGTACAGTCGGCGTCAATGAATCGTTTCGTGGACGCGGGGAACTAGGGGTAAGAAGGACGGTATTCTCTAGCAGTAAATACTGTAATTCTCTAGCAGTAAATACTGTAATCAATTCATCGAAATCTGCTACAGTTAGTTAGTGCGGCGTCCGTTGGCAGTACTTACTCCTAGGGAATACCGTCTCTCTTACCTCTAGCTCCCAGGGCTACAAAACGATTCATTGACGCCGACTGTACATATAATGCTAATGGTTTTAGCCATTTGTTTCAATTTAAAAAAATCAACGAATATCTTAGTAATGCCGAAAAAGATACTTCCCGAGAAAAAATGAATTAGAGCTAATTTAAATCTAACAAGATAAAAAAATGGAAAAATAGATCTAATTAAACCCAAATTAAATCTAAATAGATATAAAGTAGTAATCTAAATAGATATAAAATCTAACTAGATATAAATAGATCTATGTAAAGAATGATGGCCAATTTCACCCATTTGTTGGATCTTGAATTTCAAACTTTTTTTCATGGCAAATAATATTGGGGCGACTACAGCCACCACCATTACCGACCGACGGCCGGCCGCGCAGTTCGAACGCGGCGCACGGCCGCGAGCCGTAACACGGTAGTGCAAAGTGCGGCATCGTCGATATAATAGCGATGCTAAACCGTATTACACCACAGAAGAGATCCAGACAACGGAGGAGGACCGGGCAGCAGAACTACTACCTATACCAGCAGACGAAACCGAGACAAAAAATTACCCTTAAAGAAGCTTCTACTATCTCTCCGGCCAGGACTCCCAGATCACCGTCTCCATAATCCGAGGTGCAGATTCTCATTCTGCAGCTACCTTGGCAAGCCGTCGGGATTTCCGCATCCGCTCAGCTATCCCTCGGAGTACGAGTGATCACCCCTGGGCCTTACGGAGATATATATCTAGTACAAACCAACCAGGAGCTACTTTGTCCAGAGTTATCGCTCCAGGAACCTTTTTGCCAGGAGCCACCACGACGAGTAGAAGAAACCTTTCTACCGTGGCAGCTCCGGCCGCTCAATCTGGCATCACATCGCCGGACTCGGCCTCCTAGGATCCTGTTATCTCCGTACGAATACCGAGTGCGGAGATTCACTTCACCAAGACACCGTTACGAGACGCCACCTTGGGACCTTCCACTACGCATCTCACCGGTCAGGTCTCCAAGGCTGCGTTCCGTTTCACGCATATGCACGCATGTATCTATAGTACACGTCACGTATAGTATAAATAAATGCGCGCATATGTGTAAAACGGAACGCAGCTCAAGACGATCTACGGCGCACGCTACTACGCAGACGTTGCCCCCACTCCGTGTCTACAGAGGAAATCAGGTTTCGCTCCTCGCTCCTCGGCCAGCATATACGGAGCAGAAAACGCAGAGCGACAGCAGTGATTAGGAGACCTCTCTACGGAGAACAAGGGCCGTCCAGACAGATATCGCCGGCGAGATCCGCAGCAGAGGTTACCGATCTACAGAGAAACGACGCCACCGCTCCCGCAGTCGACAACGCTCACCACGGCGATCAAACAACCTACCGGGAGTACGTCAAAGCAAAAAGGATCACAACCATAACCGCCGTCATCGCAGGCTCTCAAGAAAATCATTTGATATTATAACACTAAACGGTTTTTGTCAGAACCTCTCTGTATATAGAATGTAAATAGTTGAAAAAAGAAATATATCTTTTTAGACACCAGACAGAGCTTAATCACTAACGCTCCCCGATCTGTCCACAATGCCGGCTGCCTACCTCACGCAGCTGTTTCCTTATCTGCTGTACAAACACACCACAAGTATTATTAGATGAAACATTAATCACAGTAAAATTTCAAGATGAGCATAGGCACGGTTCCAAAGATACAAAGAAATGGAAGTAATTATTTCCAGGTGTATTGCATAAGGAAGAATGCGTGACTAAAGTTCATGTATTTCTAAACAAAAATTACTTTTTTAAAAAAGAGAAAAAAGACGCCAAGTATACGTCCAGGTGTATTGCGTAAGGAAGAATGCGTGACTAAAGTTCATGTATTTCTAAAAAAAACTTACCTTTTTAAAAAAGGGAAAAAAGGCGTCAAGTATACGTCAAACAAACAAAACAAAATCAAACATCTTACTTTACAAAACCTGGTTTACACAAAAAGGGATATCAAAAAGTAGCACCAAATACACTTGTATACATTTTCATTAAAAACATTATATAAAAACTAAAAAGTATAAAATCATTGTATCAATAGTTAGACTTTGCCGTTTGTGAAAAGTTGAAATATAAAAAGTAATTAAGGCAAAAAAACTTGACGCTGCATCTTAGTTAGTAAATAAAATGTGTTTATCATGAACGTGTGCATGAATCTGATGATAACTAATCAGTAATGTTTTTTAAATACCAATTTCTTTTGTAAAGCATTACTGGTACATATATACATAATAGATACTTGTGTTTTAATGTTAGAGTATTAATATTGGGAGTACAAATTAGTTTGGTCCATTTCCAAAAGATGGCTCCGGCTGGTGTAAATAGTTTATAGTGACAGCTGATTTTGGCGGCTTCAGAGAGGTTAGACATCTGCTAATAATATTCAGTTTATATCGCTTTGAGTTTCATACAAAAACCTTGATTGTTACTGTGTGAAATGTCGAATTTTGTGTTAACCAAGCAGCATTTGCGGAAGGATTTAATTTTCTGCTTTAATTGGAAGAAAAGTGCAGGTGAAGCCCATCGAATGTTTGTCAAAGTTTATGGTAACACTGTTCCAACTGATAAATTATGTAGGAAATAGTTTCGACGTTTCAAGGATAGAGATTTCAGTGTTGAAGACAAGCTTTGCTCTGGACAATCAAAAAAATTCAAAGGCAAAGACTTGGAGGCATTACTCGAAGAAGACCAAAGTCAAACGCAAGAGGAGCTTGCAGAATCATTAGGAAGTAACTTAACAAGCCCTTTCTGTACCATTGAGAGCCATGAGAATGATTTAAAAACAAGGAAATTGAGTGCCTTATGAACTGAAACCGAGAGACGTTGAAAGACGGGTTTTCACTTGCAAGTTGCTGATTCAAAAACAACAAAAAAAAAGTTTTTTGCATCGGATTATGACTGGAGATGAAAAGTGGATATTCTAAGACAACCCCAGAAAGAAAAAATACTACGCTAAGCCCGGTCAATCGTTGCCATCGACCTCAACATCAACACCAAAGCATTCGAACATTCATGGTTTGAAGATCATGCTCTGTATCTGTTGGGACCAAAAGAGTGATATTTACTATGAACTGTTGAAATCTGGTAATTCCATTACAGGTGATCTGTATCGGCTACAATTGATTCGTTTGAGCCGTGCATTGCGAGAAAAACGGCCGGAATACCTCATGTCGCGAAAGTCGTAAAAAAATATTTAAAAACGCTCAAATGAGGTGTTTTACCGCACCCGCCGTATTCTCCGGACATTGCTCCTTCAGATTACTGGTTGTTCCGAAGAATGCAGCACGATTTGGCAGGTCACCGGTTCACTTCTTTTGCAGAAATCGAAAATTGTCTCCAAACTTAGATCGCCTCTAAAGACGAGTCATTTTTTCTAGATGGAATTCGAAAATTGCCTGAGAGATAGAAAAAAGTAGTAGCCAGCGATAGACAATACTTTAAGTAATCTGTTCATTCATTTTGTTTTGAAATAAATGCATTTTTGAACACAAAAAAACGGACCGAACTAATTTGTACTCCCAATAAATTTTAATTAATTCTTATATTCTTTAGCATATTTGAACAAGAATTATATACTTTAAGTAAATTACAAAGGTTTTGTTTTCACATACATATAAACTTAATCATCAATGTAAAAATAAAGATTTATATTTTATATAAATACTTTTAGAAAAATAGTATATTTCTATAAACCAAACGAGATAAGTGAAAATTCTATCACAAGTTTGTATTTGCTTAATGTAAGAACTATTTTACTTTTAATTATACAATATGTTTTAAACTCGTTGAATATTCAAATAAAAGAAAATAAGGAAATGGCAATAACAAGCTAACATCAGATGTTCAAGTACAATTCTTTTTTAATTCGAAGATTTAAACAAATTTGTAACAAACGTTTTGATTTACTATGAGATCTTCTTCAGTGTTTTAATAAAAACTTATAAAAAAATCATGATCTATTCAAGATTATGAAGAATATGGATAAGAAAAGATACGCTACTTAGATATTCAGTATAAGAAAAAGAGAGATAGAAATGGCAGTCACGTAATTGTCAGTATTACGCAAGAGGACGCAAAACGTCCTCCCGCTACGAATGTATGACAGATTGAGCGGAGAATTAACGATCAAATTGACACGGATCACAATTTTAATTAATAAAATATTAAAGTCTTGGACACAGAATCTTTCTTTTCAAAAGATCCGTTTCCGAGATGATACACATCAAATTACACAGTAATTCACTTATCGTCATGTTGGACACGGACAAGCTGAAACCATATTTTTCATTTTTGGAAAATTACAAGACAACTTAGTCTCGTTTGGTTAAAGCGTTGTGGTGAAGGTGAGACCGTTACATGTATCTTAAATATGGAGGCGGCTGCAGTGATGAAAGTTCTGGCAGGCTAGCACCAAGAGAAACATTGCTTTCTAGCCTCAGTGTCTTCTAGCTCGCGTAACAGGCTTGGTGGAAGCGAGGCAGAACATAGTATGTCTGCGCTCTTTCACGAGCCGAACAGCCGAGCGTGACGTCACGCACACGGACGGCGGTTCTCGCTTGTGTGCGTGCCTCCACCACCTCGGTGCTCTTGGTGCTAGCCTCAGTGATGAGAATTCGAGCTCGCGCACGCTACCGGTTTTCCTCCTCTACTTACGCACATAGATGCTCGGTTCATTCGTGTAACTCAGCAGCACCGACGGATAGACCGAGCGTCTATGTGTGCGTAAGTAGAGGGGGAAAAACGGTAGCGTGCGCGGGCTGAAGTTCCCATTACTGGCTAGCCTGCCAGAACTTTCATTACTGGGGGGCCGCTCAGTCTGTCAGTTACATTCGAAGTGAGAGGACGTTTTGCGTCCTCTTGCGTAATACTGACGGTTACGTGACTGCCATTTTCACATCTCTTTTTCTCATACTGAATATCTATGTAGCCTATCTTTTCTTAACCATATTTTTCATAATCTTGAAGAGATCATGATTTTTGTGTAAGTTTTTATTAAAACACTGAAGAAGATCCCATAATGGATCATAACGTTTGTTAAACATTTTTTTAAATAAATAAAGCTTATTGAAGCTCGATAAGTTACTAAACTAAGAAATAATTACGGTCATCCGAGCCGATCGCAGGATGTTGTGCGGAAAACTACGTATATATATATATATATATATATATATATATATATATATATATATATACGTAGTTTTCCGCACAACATCCTGCGATCGGCTCGGATGACCGTAATTATTTTTTTTAATCTTTGAATTAAAAAAGAAGTGTACCCGAACATCTGGTGTTATTGTCATTTCCCTATCTCTTTTTATTTTACTTTTAGTGCGATGTTGACTGATCTGGTTTTGATAGTCAAAGTTACATATGTGACATAAAATAAATTAAAAATAGCTCGCGCGCGCAGATAAAACATGTCTGCTGTAATTGTCAGCGCAGCCACGTCAAGTTTTTGTGCCTTAATTATTTTTTATATTTTAATTTTTCACAAAAGGCAAAGTCTAACTATTGATACAATACAATGATTTTATACTTTTTAGTTTTTCTATAATGTTTTTAATTAAAATGTACACAAGTATACTTGGTGCTACTTTTTGATATTCTTTCTTTTGTAAACCAGGTTTTGTAGAGTAAGATATGTTCGGTTTTGTTTTGTTTGTTTGACGTGTACTTGGCGTTTTTTTCCCTTTTTTAAAAATGGAAGTTTTTTGTAATATCACACATTTTCTAAGATATACGTTCATCTTTAAATTCATAACAATAGTACAATATTTATTTCTTTATTGTTTCTAAGAAAAGAATATAATCATTTTTAGCATTTTTCGGCCAGTGGTGTTTTCTACTTTGCATACCATCAATTTTGAGCTATCTCTATTTTCTATCTCTACATACTTGTATGAATGACTGTTTTCAATACACAATCCATTACTAAATACAGCATTTATTACTTTATACAGCTGTCCACTAACACTTTAATCGTTGGTACAGCACGTAAATTACAATTGTTTGTTGGTATTATTTTCCTATCTTCTAATGAAAATAATAAAAAATGTATGATAAGTATTTCTTTTGTTAATGTCAATTTTCTTTTAAATATAATTCCACTGCCTTTACACGTTTCACATAAATTGTTATATGATTCACACCAATGAGGAAAAGTAAGATTTAATAAATCGTATAAATCATACCTCTCTTTTCCTCTAAATTAAGAAAAAGAATTGAGATCAAAATATTATTTGATACAACTATATTTATATTACTACTTAATGTTCCTCATGGTGATTTTTTTCTTTTGCTGATCACTCTTGTTTTATTCTCTCTCTTGCACTTTCGCTCTTACTCTCTCTCTTTCTCTCTCTCTCTCTCTCTCTCTCTCTCTTTCCCTCTCTCTCTCTTTCCCTCTCTCTTGCTTTCCCTCTTTCTCACTTTCTTTTTCACTCTCTCACTCACACTCTCTCCTATTCTCTCTCACTTTCTCACTCTCTCTCCTTTCTTACTCTCTTTCACTTTCTCTTATTCTCTCTCCCATTCTCTCTCAATCTCTCTTACTCTCCTTTACTCTCTCTTCCTCTCTCTTTTACTCTCTATCTCTTCCTCTTTTACTCTTTTCCACTCACTCTCACTCTCTCTCACTTTCTCTCACTCTCTTTTCCACTCTTTCTTACTCTTTAACCAACACTCTTTAAACAGATGACGAAACGTACGAGATGATCTTGAAGAAAACAAAGCTAAATATAGGATGGAGGAAATGTTCTGTACTTAATTATTTTAATGTTAAATAATATTGTTTTAAGAGTTGGGGTTACTACCATATTGCAAGGAATTGTACGAGAGATGAGACATGTCACAAATGTGCAGGAAATCACAGTTCGATTGACTGCGCAGCGACAAAGAAGAAGTGTGTGAACTGTATGTTTAAAAATCGAACATACAACCTAAAGTTAAATGACGAACTTGACGTCCTTAGTCCGGAATGTTCGACTTTTAAGAGGGTACTACAAGAAGAAAAGAAAAGAACCGGCTGGAAAGACGATAAGTAGCAACTACAGGAAGAGGCGGAGCTAATAATATATAATAATATAATATACAAACGCGCAAAGTTTAACAGCACATAAAGATGACATACAGCATTAGATAATAAACAAAAATAAATCCTGCGTTCTTAGCATTATCGGAAACCAGATTGACTGAGGAAATTGAAGATAGTGAAGTGAACGTTCCGGGTTATAGTATGATCAGGTGAAATGCTGAGAATAGAAATACAGGAAGAGTTGTTTTATATATAAGAGACGATATTAAATATGATATAGTATTAATAAAAAAATTAGAATTGAACTGTTGGTGTATAGCGGTAGAAATAAAAAAAAAATTATATAAAGGAGTCATTATGGTAATATATCACTCACCGAGTGCATCTCATGGTGACTTTGTGAGATTCCTAGAGTATGTAGTAGAGGAGTTAACAATAAAAGGAGAGTGCATAGTACTTGGAGATTTTAATATAGACCTTATTATGAACTCGTTTTATGCGAAGAAGTTGCAAGCGATAATAATGAGCCTAGGTATGAAACAGTGGGTTAATAAACCAACAAGAATTACGAAAGACAGTCAAACAATTATAGATCTAATCTTTGCTAATAATGATAATTTAGTAGTACAGGTAGTTTACGAACCTAAAATTACGGATCACGCGTGGGTAAAAGTTGAGTTGAGTGCAAGTAGATTGAAAATAGGTATAGAGAATTTAGTGCTAGAAGCTATAAGAAATTTGATGTAAGTGAATTTATTAGATTAGTGGAAAATAATCTACAAAAAAGTCAAGATGTAGATGTTAGTATAAGAGCAAAACAATTTGTAAATATATAGTAGATGCCTTAAATATAATGGCGCCGTTGAAAAAATTTAGAATTCCGAAAGTATGGGAAGAAAAACAGTGATTCTCAGATAAAATAAGAGAAGCAGCTGATAGAAGAGATAAAACATACAGGAAAGCATTATATGACAATACTGAGCAAACTTAGACGCAGTATAAAATTGAAAGAAATACAGTAGTAAAAATACTAAGGGAAAAAAAAGAGTATTATAAAAATATGATAGATTCTAATAAGAATGATCCCACACGACAATGTGGAAAGCATTGAAAGAAATAATTAAAGGCAAGCCAATGAGTACAAAGGTAGTAGAAAGTTTAGATTTTTAAGTCTTAGGTGATAATGAAGAGTGCAATATAACTGATAAATTTAATTTATATTATGTAAAAACTATTAGTAGTATAGTACAATCTAGAAGTGAGAGTGAATTTAAAGATTCAGGTAAGAAAATTATTTATGCTATCGAGAGCAAAAACGTTATGGAAAATTTTGAGGCGATTAATGTGAACCAGTTAGAGAAAGTTGTTATGGGGTTACCAAAAAAGAAAGGTACAGATGAAGGAATACTAGTGATATATTAAAAGCAGCTTTTTGCGTAGTAAAAGAGAAATTTGTGGATATAATAAACAGCTCGTTGAGAGATGGTTGCTGTCCGAAAAGTTGGTAAACCTCCACAATAATACCAATTCCGAAGATAGAAAAAACGAAAAAAGCAAGTGATTACAGGCCTATTAATATGTTACCAATGTTTGAGAAAGTGTAAGAGAAAGTGTTAGTAATGAAAGAACAGCTTAAAATGTATTTAAACACTAATGCTATTATAACAGAACATCAGTCGGGATTTAGAAAACATTATTTGTGTGAAACAGCGATTCAAACTGTCATTGATGAATGTAAACTGGTAATAAGTGAAAGAAAATTAGTAGGAGTAATTTTCATGGATCTAAAAAGAGCGTTCGAAACAATAGACAGGGAAAGATTATTAAGAAAGCTGTATCACTACGGAATTAGAGGTGCAGTCTTGGTTATCTGGGTAGCTTGGGATAGTTTACTTGAAAATAGAAGGCTCACTTATTCGCCTGTCTACAATGTAGTGAGCTTGGATATATGGTTTACTTAACAACAAAAGGCTCACCTTAACGAGATAATCTGAATGCTTTTTTCTGGTTTTCAGGATTTTCTGATAGAAACGCAATTTAAAGAAGATCGATCTAGGAAACCCTTTATTTTGACTTTAAATTTAGATTCAGCACCTCAAAATAAGAAAACATGTTTCTCATTTCGAGTTCAGACTATTTTTTTTGGGCCTGTGTTATCCAGCATTATTTTAAAGTCAATGAAATGTGACGGAGTAAAACTCCGTCATTAATTTTTTTTTGTTTATTTTTCTATATTATTTAAGTTTTAATTTTGTACTTATTTTTTCCCCATACTTATCTGCTGTCAATAAAACTTTCAATATCTAAAGATACCGCGTGATTGTTAATACCAGCGGTACCTGTATGGAAACGCGCAAGCTGCGTGCCCGACCTACCACGTCAAAGCGTAACACTCTGCACAAACAAGTACGCCGACGCTGGACGGGATATAGAGAGTTCGCCGGGTACATAAGCCGACCGAAATCGGCAGACGACACCATTCTTTTCCCTGCGTTCGGAGCTGACTTGAGAGCAAATCCTGAGATATCTCCGAAGAGTTGACTCGGAGATATCTTTTTGAGGCGTTGATTCGAGATACCGTTCCCGATCTCGAGATATTGACTCGAGAATAATTTCCGGCTTTCGAGGAGTTGACTCGAAGGCATCCGCTACCCCGAAGTGTTGACTCGGAATGCCGCCCTCTGATCTCGAAAAGTTGACTCGAGAACATCCCCGGTCCTGAGGAGTTGACTCAGGACGCACCCCAGCCTTAAGGTGCTGACTCGAGACATCACTTCCGATCTCAAGAAGTTAACTCGAGAAGAACCGGATCGAGGAGCTGACTCGGTTTGTACTCTACAGGCCACGCACGCACTGTACCGACAAGCGGTGTTCTTACGCCCTGCGCCGTCGTGTATAATCGCACCTGCCGCAAAAGATAAAAAATCCTCTCTCACCGATGTACATATTCGCGTCCGCTCGATAACTTATAAGCTCCCACCTTGCCGTTGTACGTACCCGCGTCCGCTCGATAAACTTATAAACTCCCGCCTTACCGCTGTACATATCTGCGTCCGCCCGATAGATGATAAGCCTCCGCCGCATCATCGTACATATCCACGTAGCACAGCAGCGCGTGCAAAGCGCTTTGAAAGCGCTGTTGAGAACGCACTTCACAAAAATGCTGTCAGTTACGCACTTTTTTTGAAAAGATGAATAATTTGATTGAGTTCGATTCACAATGTTCCAAAAATAATTTCTAACACTTATAAGTTGTGTGAAAACGTATATAATTTGCTCTGAAAAACACTTAAAAATATCTGCTTCAATCATGTGCATAAAAAGCGCTTTAAATGCGCAGTCTTTAGCCGGCGTTTGTAATCCGTTTTTATTTATCGTTTTAAGTACCATTTTAAGTTTTAAAATGCCATAAATCAATTATTAGAGCTGTATTAGCATCTTAAAACATTACTTATACATATCTTAATATGACACATATCTTTTGCTACGTTGCTGCAAATAACAACTTTTGTTTTAAGTATAAACGCTTTGTTTTCAAAATATATTATATCAATAAAAAACACTCTGTGTGTATAACATTTTTATTTTTGTAATTATTATTATATAACAACAATGACATATAATGAAAATATGTATTTTTATTATATTTATATAATGAAAATATGTATACATATTTTCATATATTATTTGCCATATTATTATTAAGAATTAATTATAATAAGTACATGTTAACAAAAAATTAGTTCGTGTTGTAAAAATGTACTTTTAATTCTATTTAATTGTTATATTTAAATATTATAAATGTTATATTTAAATTATATTATTGTAGGAACAAAATTATATTTCGTATTCTTGTGGAGAAAATATTATATATCTTATTTGTCGTATCTTTGTCGTGTCTCTGTATTAACGGCGAATGTTTCATAATAAACTTGTATATTTGCGCGACAGTAGAGGTGACAAATATTATTTGTCCTCACCTCTGCTGTATTCGTTGATTATCGATTACGACTCAACCGACAAATTCGAAATGAAAAACAGAGTCGAAGTAAAGGGTATAAAGCCGAGAGACGACAGAAGATCAGAATCCGCCGAAAACACAAGACGCCCGAAGATTTTTGCGTGCTCTGACTTAGTAGCCTAGAGTATATAAGTTTGTTTTTCTTTTATTTATTGGCTTTGCATAATTAAACAGACATTATAATTATTTATTAAATTATTTATTTATTTATTTATTTAATCCAACAAAATTTCCTACATTATATTATTATATTTTATAATAATAAGAGAGAAATATATATTTTAATACAATAATAAGTTAAATAAATAATAAATAAAATGTGTAGGATAGAGAATAAGTAGAGAAAAATAATCACAATTTAGTAAGAAACAAGTAGTCTCGCAGACTAAGTGCAAGGGCTGCAAATATGGAGGTCTCAAGTTCAAATTGTGCCATCACCTTAGGATTTTTTCCGGACCCGGTACTTTTCATCGAATTAATCTCCAAAGATCAGGTCTCCAAAGATGGATTCAAGTAAAATTTCGAATTAATCTCCTTTTTACGAGGCATTGATTTTTTAAATATTTTAATATTATACTGTGATATTACATTAATATTACGGTAATATTTCTACTATATTAGAGTGTAATATTGCAATGGCAAAACAATATTACCTTGCAGTAGTATTATATGTTATGTGGATTATTATCGTTTTAAGTACCATTTTAAGTTGAGACTGCGTTTATAATGGTCGTACACGCTTATAATGCGCCTATAATGCGCTTTTCTAAGCAGATTTTGAATGCGCTTTAAGTGCTATAAAACTGCATTTATTTTGCGCTGATCGTGTGCGCTTATAATGCACTTTTTTAAGTGAATTTTGAATGCGCTTTTGAATTGCTAAAAAAGTGCTGAATTTCTGCATCTGCATTAGTGTTTTTTTAGTGCTTTTTAACGCTAGTGTGCTACGTGCGTATTCGCCTGTATAAGGAATACCAATAAGTACGGCCAGCAGCCGCGCCGTGCACCGAGAAGCCGCGCCGATTGTAACAGTGAATATCAGCCGCACCGTTGAATCACGCATCGGCCGTAAGGCGATCACAGATCGCTCTAAATGTAATCGATAAATCGTGATCGGAAACCGCAGGAATTACACATTATACTAAGATGAAGCAATTAAAATATATCAATTTAAAGCATTGTAAACCGAACGTGTCGCTATTTCTTCCTTTGCCTCGGAATCCTGGTCCGACCGGGCTGTCTGGCAGGAGGAAGGCCGGACAAGCCGCGAAAAAAAGCGGCTCCGTCACAAAAATTCTATCTGTTTATATCATGGATGTACACAGCGCGTCACTGAATCGCGAAATAGGCGCGGGGATCGAAGGGCAAGCGAGCCGTACGATTCGTACGGCGCTTGTTAGCGAGCAACTGCCCCGCCTGCCCTCCGATCCCGCGCTGATTCCGCGATTCAATGACGCGCTGTCTACATATTGAAATCTTAGAGACTTTAAACAAACGATAAAACAAAGAACGGTCATAGTTGTATATAACAAAAGTAATAATACAGGTAAAAGTAAAAAGTATAATAATAATAAAAGTCTGATAGCAAACAGAAAATAAAATAATGAATGAAATAAATTCGATTGTAGAAGCCGTTTGCAGGATGTTGTGCAGAGAATGTGCTTAAATATATATATATATATATATATATATATATATA
>NW_018021156.1:0-4785 GCF_002006095.1 Pseudomyrmex gracilis
AAAGAAAGAGAACGACTATGTATGTCCCTCTCCTTCTACTGCTCGAAGTTGGCCGAAGCTCCGAGCGCACACGTACACAGCTGTTCGCCTGTGTGCGTATCCCCTCCACCTGCTGCTGCATGCTGCAAAAGTCCGCGAACTGGCAACTCTGGGTCACTGCCGCTTGGCGACGCTGTCGTTCGCGTGCCGCTTGCGCTCCCTAGCGTAAAGGGTTGAGCCTGCCGACTAAGTCAGGACCGTAGCCTCTGCGCGCTGCCACTGGCGCTTCCTCNATCCCCTGGGTTCTGGCTCGCGCCTTGTTCCTCGCTAGGTTTCCCGTTTGCTCGTCTCCTTCGATGTCCTTCGGCGGGGTGAGCCTTCGGGTGGTGAGGCGCCAATTTTACATATTATAAAAAAAAGAATACAAAACAAAAGAAATAAGTAACTAAAACGTAATACGGTGTGAAAGCCCTGGAGGATCCTGGCGCTTAAGACCGGCCCACACTTCGGGACTCCTTCAAAAGATATCTTTTGTGACAAGGGGGGAAAGCGGCGCGAACACCACGTCACAATATATATATACACGTACAGTTTCCGCTCAACATTCTGGAAACGGCTCGTAAGGCCTTATATATTTCTTGGTTTTAACTTCAACGAGCTTTAAGTCATAATTGATTAATACTATTATTCTACCTATATATATAAAACGTGTACCCATATACGTATATCTTGTGACATGAATAATTTGAAATATAATCACGGGTTTCATAGTATTTTAAACTTTGTCGTGNTGTTTTTAGACAATGAAAACATTTATTAGAAATAATAATTGCACATACTAAAACGGGCCAATAACAGAAGAGTGCGTCTAGGTTGAGCAGTCACGCGCTGTGAGCGTCAGTCTATCTTTCTTCGATATTTAAAGAATAATAAAACCGGACTAATGCTTAAGGGCTTAAGCGTTCAAAGNGAACGTTTATACTTTTATTTCCATTTATTCTATTTTTCTTGCTCAATATTTATATCTCATATGTATGTAATGTAATGCAATCCCAGCTAAAGTTAGTTTTTTAAAAAAACGACTCCAAATTGTAACAAAAAATTCAAACCAATTTTGTAAATAACGTAAAGTTTGACTTAAAACATAAGTACCTTTTAATAAAATAATATTGATTTTATCACAGTGTATTTACAAATATAAAAAATACAGTAATAAGTATTTTACTTTTAATAAACTAATGTTTTTACCATCAAGAAACAATAATTTTATTAAACAATTAAAGAATTTTTTAAGGCTCCAAAGTTTCCAAACTAATAAATATATATTTGGTCATGAGAGCCGGTTGCTAGGTGTTGTGCGAAAATTATACATGTATATATATACATATATACGTGTTCACATGTAAATTTTTACACGTAAAATTCGAATTGTAATAACAATTCTAAAATTCATATAGGATGCTATACTTGCATCTTGTATATGAGAGATCCCAAATATCCCCTAATTAAAATTAAATTTATATTGCAAAAAAAACTCCTCGGCCAGNAGTCGAACCTGGAATCTCCGGCTTTCCGTGCCGTCGCCTTTCCTATTCGGCTACCGAGGCACTTGGAGTTTGNCTCGCAATATTTATAANTATATATTCGAAAAAACGCCATCTTCCTCCAGCGTGATTAAACAATTAAA
Source organism: Pseudomyrmex gracilis (assembly GCF_002006095.1). Taxonomy (NCBI): domain Eukaryota; kingdom Metazoa; phylum Arthropoda; class Insecta; order Hymenoptera; family Formicidae; genus Pseudomyrmex; species Pseudomyrmex gracilis. The sequence goes on from NW_018021156.1 coordinate 1,667, forward strand.
GAATCTTTTAAAACTTCGAAGTTTCCAAACTAATAAATATATATTCGGTATAGCAAAAAAAAGCATAAATATATATTCAAGTATAGCATCCTATATGAATTTTAGAATTGTTATTACAATTCGAATTTCACGTGTAAAAATTTACACGTGAACACGTATATATGTATATATATATACGTATAATTTCCGCACAACACCTAGCAAACGGTTCTCATGACCGAATATATATTTATAATTCATTTTTTTATTTGATAGTAGTGATACTAGGCCAGTTCTAACCCTGGAGCTCCGAGGGGGGCGCGGGGCATGACGTCATAGGAGGAGGGATGACGTTACTATGACGTCACGCGGAGAGAGGAAGGGGCGCTGGGCGTGACGTCACAGGGATAGGGGTAATTACGTCACGCGGGGGAGGGGGAGCGCGGTGCGTAACGTCACAGAGGGAGGGATANTAATGTCAGGTGCGGAGGANATATGACGTCATTAAAACGTCACGAGGCGGACCCCTTNTATGGCGATTTCATACGCGCACCAGAAGCGACTTTACACCTGGTTTGACAATATGGCGGCGGCAATATGGCAATTTGACAATATGGCGACTCCAAGGTATGTACTTGTTACTGCGGTAATATGCATGGTAATTTTTTATGTTACGTAACAATATGGCGACACCGAGATGGTCNTTATATAACATATTGTTACGCGGCGGACACCGCGTGTGTGCCGCGGAAGCTGTGTGAACGGCGCGCGCTCGGTGCGACTGTCGGTTGCCGAGCGACGACGGTTGTTGTAAAAGAGGAGAATTCTCGGTCGCGGATTCTGTTACGACGTATTGTAAATCCGGTCGCATTCTTTATAGTTATTATTGTACTTAGAGCCATAATAAAGTGTTGATCGAAGAGCCGCGTTCTCTCATTTCCGCGGACGCGGTTGCGCNAATCGCGGAGTTTAGCGACGGAAACGAGTCGTTCTCACCGCGAGCGTAACAATTTATAAAATCAATAATATATAAAAACAGCAACTATTGTACATATTTTTTTTACAGAAACAATTAAATCTCCCCTTTTCTCATCTAATCTCTTTAAGAAGGTAGCGAGANNAAGGGGAGAATTAGGGTCAGGTGGGGGGCATGCCACAACCTCTAGGACGTACGCGGAGAACGGGGGCCCCGCCANCCGCTCGCGCACGTCTTTGAGGTTTCCCCAAAGGGAGAGGCAGTCTCTTCCTCTCACGTTCGGCTGCCTCCTTCTGCTCCATCACCGCGGAGCAGAAGGAGACAACCGCTTTCTACTCTTCCTTCTCCCTGGATGCTAGCGCCCGCATCAGGCCCTCCAGGGAGAGGTCTTCTCCTATTTAGGCGACCAGCTCTCGGCGTTCCGGAGCCCACCGTGGATAGTCTTCCACGGTATGCTCCACCGAGTCACTGGCCGCCCCACACTCGTAGCATTGCGTTGTTGACTCGCGTCCGATGCGAAACAGGTACTCACCGAAGCAGCCATGCCCGGTAAGCACCTGCGTCACACGGTAGGTGAGGCGTCCGACCCCGTTGTCCAGCCACACTCGTAAGTGGGGTCGGACCACCCGGACGACGTCCTGAGCGTCCACATCTGGCTNGCTCAGGAGCTGCTCNCAGGCAAGGGGCANTTGTCGCCGGGCTTGGCGCTCTAACTCGGCGAGGGCCTTTTGCAGANCATCGTGTACAAGTCCCTTNNGCTGGAGTTCGACTCGGCGAGAATATCTCGCCGAGTACATGCCAGCAAGGAAGGCAAGGGGAGGCATCCCCGCCAATACGCCCGCCGTCTCTTTCGCTACCGTACGAAAGCCGCATATAACGCGGAGGGCCGCTACTCTTTGGGAGGTGCGGAGCAACCCAAACTTGCTTCGCACCCCTGCCCTCGCAGCGGCTTCCGCCCACAACAATGCCCCATAAAAGGCCACTGAGTGGACTACGTTGGCGTATAGACGGCGGACTTTATACTTCGGTTTTTCAAGGTTCGGCTGAATGCGCGCCAACGCATTGGCGACCTTCTGAATCCGGGGGACCAAACGAGCAAAGTGTTTGTCGAAGCGCCACTTCGGGTCGAGGTAGAGACCAAGGTACTTTATGTACCTACCATGACCCGTGCCTCACCTACGGAGAGACTGAGTTCTGGAGGCCGTCACCGACAGTGGTCAAAAAACCACATGGCTTTCGTTTTGTGGACGGCCACTATAAGGCCCAGTCTCTCGATGCGGTCAACGACGCAATTCGTTCCGCACTCTGTCAGTAACCTANCTCTGCTCCAATCGTCTTCAGATGCAACTATCAGAGTGTCATTTGCATAGCAGATGACTGATAGCCCTCTGGGGAGCGCGGCCTGGATCACTGCATTGTACCCGAGATTCCACAGCAGCGGGCCGAGAACTGACCTCTGTGGAACCCCGCGGCACATCTCCCAACGCTGCGGCAATCCGTACCGGCCGGTATACTTTATCTCCCTGCCACGGAAGTAGTTTCCGAAAAGCCTACTCAGATAGTGTGGAACTCTGTGATGTTCTAGAGCCCACNCTATGATGTCCCAGGGGAAGGAATTGAAGGCATTGGAGATATCAAGAAATACTGCCAGTGCCCTTCTCCCCTGCCTGGTCGATGCCTCCGTAAAGGACTTCAGGTGGAAAACGGCATCCACCGTTGATCGTCCTACACGAAACCGTACTGGCAATCGGCCAGGTACCATAATCACACCATTTTTTTTTGTTTTTTTTTACTAGGAGGAAATCCTTTATGGATACCCCGGCCTCCGGGGAGATGGCCGAGGTTATGTGGGACTCCTTCCCTCACCTCGCAAGTTGGGGAAAGTTTACCCACTAAAACCTCCTAGGTGTGTCACTACTTGCCCGTAATGGGGAGGGGCCCGGGATTTCCTATGGAGGATGCGCGCAAACACCTTCCTGGGGCGAGTGGAAATCTTTTGTTCACGTTGCAATTGCCCACAGTCACTAATGCCCACGTTGCTTTTGCCCACGTTGCGATTGCCCACGTTGCGATTGCCCACGAGTTGCTTTTGCCTACGTTGCGATTGCCCACGTTGCAATTGCCCACGTTGCGATTGGCCACGAGTTGCTTTTGCCCACGTTGC
>NW_018021156.1:5620-10976 GCF_002006095.1 Pseudomyrmex gracilis
CGTTGCGATTGCCCACGAGTTACTTCTGTCCACGTTGTTATTGCTCATATAATTATTTTGCTCACGATGCTATTGAGCACAATAGAGGTAATATCAGGCATAAGGATAATGATTAAATATTCGGGGAATAGAAATTGCTAATTACTTGTAAAAAAACAGCAAAACGGGAAGGAATAACGCACAATGCGTTGAGTATTAAGAATAAGATTCTTACGTTTTGTTTTGTTGTGTTACAATAAAATATTCTTTACCTAAAAAAGTTTTTTAAAATNTTTCATATAATTTTTTGTTGTATGTAGATTTAATCATATATGTACATTTAGTTATAGTAAATGTCAAATGTTGATTTTAGTTATTTTTTATGGTCAACAAATTTTGTAGGTATTTTTGATTTACTTTGTTTTCTCGGATTTGTTTTGATTGCATATTTTGAATAAATAAAAAAAGACTAAACCCAATTGTGTATTATGTTAAGTTAATCTAAGTTTGTAGAACTATTACATCCAAAAAGAACATTGCTTTNGGTAAAAAATAAGTATATTGTCTGGATAAAAATTTGTTGATTATAAATAAGTGTTGAGTTGCAAATACTATATAAATGATGATTTTATATTGTTGTAGGTATTAGAAATAATTCTTGTTACATATATTTTTAGAAGTTATTTATGATTTCTTAGTTGTATATAATTAAATGAGATAGTCGAATTGCATATAATATTGACTAACAAATCGACAAAAGATATGTGCTTGTAACAATAAGAGTGTAATAAAAACACCTGTGTAGTCAAAGACGCATTATATTTAGGTTACTAATCAAATAAAGTGTTCCAATTTTTTATACTTTCCAACGTGGATTNTATTCACAATATAAAAATAAAGAAACATCAACAGTGATACATAGGTAATATAAAACTATTTGTATGCGCACAAAGCAGCTGGAGTGTGGTTTATGTAGAATGGCTTTTCCGCGCAATGTGGTAGCCAATCACCATTTTATTCTTTCATGAAAAAGCAGCTAATTTTTTATAAAAGCAAAACTGCTTATTGGTTACCGCGTTTTTTTTGCGATCGCCGTAAGAAAGCCAACTCACTTTACTGTGATAGTCTGTTCAATGAGAGATGAGAATCTAAACGGACAAAAACTTTTCTGTTTTGCGCGTATCTCTTACCAGTAAGCTTTCCACTTTACTGCTCGTAAAGTGTGTCAGCGGGTGATACGGATAAGGGAACGATCATCGCTATCTCTTCTTTGTCTGCTTNTTTTCTACTATAAGCATGAGGCTTCTCTTCTCTTATTGAACGGACTATAAAAAGTTTAAGCCCGTTTCTACATTGATCGCAAAAGATAAATCGCACGATCGCATTGTCGCAAGTCGCAAGAATCGTGCGATTTGAGCATCTACATTAATCGGAAGTTACAGCTAGTCAGCAAAGAAAAGAAAAAGCCACAAAAGTGGAAAGCTTGATGCTTATTGGCTGTCGCAAGATCGCAGAGACTCAAACTTTAGGTTTTGGCAAACTACGCGATTTCTGCTTGCGACAACTTTACAGGTACCTTTTCATATACGCAGCACGCTGCGACAGCAAACNTCACTTGATCCAAATTTTTTAAAACTGCTTTTGCTACTTTCTAACTCATTGCTACTATCTCATTCGATGCCATTTTCCGCGTTACATTGATGGAATTTTATATAGTATTATTACACATAAAATTCCATCAACATAACGCAAAGAATGGCATCGAATGAGGTATAATAGCAGAAGCAGTTCTAGACACAATTTGAGTCGCGTGACGTCTATTGCCGCAGCGTGCTGCGTATATGAAAAGGTGCCTGAATCCTTACGACGATCGCAATATCGCTTGAGATCGTGCGATCGGCTGCTTGCGCTCAATGTAGACCGGGCTTTAAGTGTTAATAGTTAGGCTGCTTTTACATGGAACGTAGCTTGCGTCAGCCAATCAAATCGTCACAGCTACCATACGCAAATACAATGAGACAATTTGATTGGCTGACGCAAGGTACGCTCCATATAAAAGCAGTTTTAAGCGTAAGTATCATCACACACAAAATGACGTAAGCTGCAAATGCATAGCATAAGACTATATGGACGCTAATAAGCAATACAGTGTCATCCCACATCGCTATTTTGAAGAAATTACGCTTTAAGATTAANAAGAAAAGATGTTTGTATATATTTTTTTTAAGATGTTTGTGGATTTTTAATATATAAAAACATTTAAGTTTTTAAAAACACGATTGAAAAACGTCCTTTGATAATTTAAAGAAGCATACTACATAAATATCTCAATATTTCAGGTTTTTTTGTGATGATGGGTTGACACTGTATTACTTATTCGCGTCCATATGGACCAATAAAGGCTAAAATACACACAATAACATAGAGTGCATATGCATAGCATAAAATTATATAAACCAATGAGCGTCTAGCATAAAGTCGCCATATTGATTTACATAACACGCTCATTGGTCCATATAGTTTTATGCTATGCATATGCAGCTATCATGTCATTTCGTGTATTATTGCGCATACGCTCGAAGATTGCGAACCGGTTTCCACCATATATGTAATACTCCTATATTGCTCGTTTGGCTTGAAAAGTTCCGAAAACATAACAATGCAGACGATATCGTTTTCTCACTCCGGTAGAAGAAATGTGCGTTCTTCGCATGCACTGAAACGTGGGAGTGGTAGGTCAGTTCAGATGCTATGGGAATGCGCAAAAATCATATTATAGCTGAAGCAAAGCTTATAACGTGGCAACAAGGTTAGAGAATTATTTGATCAAAAAAGATGTTACTTGTGCAACCGCAAGCCGTAAAAAAAAAAAACATATTTTTGTACATGGATAATTCTTATTAAAAGAAAGTATAAAACTGAACATATAAATTTTTTACTATTTTTTACATTTTAAGTACACAAAAGTAAAATTATTTAATAACCAATAATAATTATTTGTACTGTAACTCTTNAAAAAAATAGTTTTTTGTAAATCTTGTTTATTTTATTATATTGCATTGAATTATCTTAAAACNATTCCCTTAGACTAAATTTAAAAATTAATATTGTAACGGAGCCGATTTCTTCGGTTTCGCCCGGCTTTCCGCCTGCCGGACAGCTCGGTCGGTGCCAAGGTTCGGAGGAGGGAAAGGCAAGAAATTGCGACACTTACTCTGGTTTTTATGCTGCAATGTACGAGGTTATTTATTCAACTTATATCTGTATTTACAAAGGTTTAAATCCGCGGTGTCGGTTGATAGAGTTCTTGTCAATCGGTTTACAGAGTGTTTGATTCCGCGGCGTTGATTTATTAATCTAGTGCGGTCGGCGGAATTCTTACGTAACATTTTACGCGCGGTTTTAATTAACGCGTTTGGTGCGGCAGCGCGGTAATAACTTAAGTCTAATACGGGACATGTATTTACAAGGGCCTTATATATATATAGGTTAGTCGTGAAAACGACTGTTTGTTGATGTGGCGGTTACAACGGCCGTTTGTGCACCGGAGCGCCGGAAGTCGAGAATCTCTCAACGGGAATCGGTATGGCGGCCGAGTCAGCACCTCGGATTGCCGGAAGTCGAGTCAGCACCTCGACGGGAACGGTCGGTAATGGCGGCCGAGTCAACACCTCGGATTGCCGGAAATCGGTCTCCAGAGTCAACACTACGGGGGGAATAATCGGAAACGGTATCTCCCGAGTCAGCACCTCGGGGGGGAATAATTGGTAACGGTATCTCCCGAGTCAACACCTCGGGGAGGAATATTCGGTAGCGGTATCTCCCGAGTCAACACCTCGGGGGGATAATCGGAAGTGGCGGCCGAGTCAGCACCTCGGATTGCCGGAAGTCGGTATCTCCCGAGTCAACACCTCGGGGGGAATAATTGGTAACGGTATCTCCCGAGTCAACACCTCGGGGGGAATATTCGGTAGCGGTATCTCCCGAGTCAACACCTCGGGGGGAATAATCAGAAATGGCGACCGAGTCAGCACCTTGGATTGCTGGAAGTCGGTCTCCCGAGTCAACACTTCGGGGGGAACAATTGGAAGCGGTATTTTCGAGTCAACACTTCGGAGCGGTAGCAGGATAGGAATGGCTTTCGAGTCAGCTCTTTGAGCGCCGGAAAAGGAATAGGTCCTCTTGCCGGTTTTCGGCCGGCTTTTATACCCCGGAGCGGCCTACGGTCCGTCCAGAGTCGGCGTGTGGAACGCGGGTGTTTGCGCGCAGCGGNGTGCACCTGCCGGATGATAATCGCGTGTCTGCTCCGTGTCGCTATAGGCGCGTCGTCGGTACTTTCGCACGCGGTCGCCCGTATAGGTGGGTTCGTAGAAACTATAACGCGGAGTATACTGTGAAGGTATTTACTATATATATATATACAAAAGTACAGCGGGAACTGATACAAATAATATAATATAAAAACATAGTCTAATATACAGGGTGACCAATGGGAATGTGTTGAAAGTAAATAGTTATATATCCCTTTCTCGATTTCGGTAACTGTTTTACCGACTAGGGTCCGCTACCTAAGACCCGTCAATTTCATTTGAACCGTCGTATAAACCGATTTGCGAGTTATAGGGTGGACGCGCTAAGCATCGAAGAAAAAGTGTTTCTCATCGAGTGCTTTTATAGTAGAGGCAAAAACTATAGTCAGGCGTATCGTGGATTCCGTAGTAAATATGGATCTAAAAAAGTTTCAAGCGAAACAATACTCAGAAGATATGTTTTTGATACTTTTTACCCACGCTCCCTTTCCCTGGAATCGCGTCATCATTCCAATGTTGGTTAGGTGAGATTTTATTTTTATTTGTCGATATTTTTTGGCAAGATTATTGATAATTTTGGTATGTATGGCACTTTGAACGATCGTAGACATGATTTACCTGGCCCATCTCGTACAGTTACAACGTGTCTATTGCCGTTCCTCTTTACCCTCAAAAGGTCTCCGCGTGGGCTGCAATTTCTGTAAAAGGGGTCTACCTGCAATTTTTTGAAGGAACTGTGACTAGTCAAAGTTATAAAGAATTATTGGAGACTAAATTCTTTCCCCATGCAAAGAAACGCGGATTAGTAAAGAACTTCCATTTTATGCAGGATGGCGCGACTCCACATCGTACAAGCGAAGTCTTCGAATCGATACATAAAGTGTATGGCAACAGAGTAAGTAGATTAGGATACCCGAAATTTGCTCATGGAGGTCTGGAATGGCCTCCTTATTCACCCGATTTGAACCCGTGTGATTTTTTTCTTTGGGGTTACCTCAAAGACAAATGTTACGCCGTACAACCTCAAAACACCGCAGAGCTGATAAATAGTATTAAAAAATGCACTC
>NW_018021156.1:11111-18615 GCF_002006095.1 Pseudomyrmex gracilis
AATATATTTCTCTTTCATATATATATATGGTAATAAAATTGACAAGTTTTCTCTACAAAATGGCGTTTAATTCATTTTATTCGGCCTATTTGTTACGAAGTAATAACTATTTACTTTCAACACATTCCCATTGGTCACCCTGTAATATAAAAATATAATGATAATATTATACAAAANAAATGTATTTACGAAAAAGAAATAGTAGTNACGGGGTTTGCCCCGTCACATCCCCTTTTTTCTTTCAAGCGTTTTCTTCCTTACGAAGAAAGCGAGCTAGTGCCAGGCGGCCGTTGCGGTCNCATCGTAAAATCCAGTGGCCGTCCTCGACCCTGGCTTGTTAGCGGCGGACGGTCTGNATTGCCCGGGTGGGTACTTCCAGGATTGCTCCTGGTACGGCAACTCGGGTGGTTGTGTCGTGTGCTCGGTGGTGGGGCGTGACGGTGGCGGCGTCGCATCTTGTCCCCTGTGTCGCTGGCTTTCCGGTGTCGGTGCGGTGGTGGCTGCCGGCGACCGTGCCGGTTGTTGCCGGTGGTGTTGCCGGTGTACTTTGGTGGCGGTCGCTCGAACGACTATGGACAGCGGCGGTGGTGGTGGCGGTGGTGGCAGTAGCCGAGGTTTTGAGCCTCGTCCNTTGAGACGCCCGTGGTGGCGCCGGTCTCTCGCTAAGGCGGTTGCCCTCGGTCGGCTTTGTGCGGACGGATGGCCTTGGCGCCTGGGGGTGGCAGGTGTCGGTGTCCTTTCTTGATGGCGTCTGCTCAAGCCGTTGAGCTGGCGGAGAGCGCTGATCGGCTGTCGGCCTTGCAGGTTGATGGTCCTGCCGTTCGGAGGGCTCGGATGACCCCTGTGGAGGCGGACGGCGGCGTGATAATAAGGGCCCGGCGGGCCGGTGGTGTCACCGGTTTTAGCGGTCGGGTTGGACNCCTGGCGGTAGGGTTCTCCCCTCCGCGGCTGGCGGCACGCTGTCGAACGGCGGCCCGGACTCTATCCGGCATCAAGTGCGTCGGCGGCGTAGTCGATGTCGGTAGCGGTGGGGGTGGGGTGCGGCAGCACTCGGCCAGCATGGCTTCAAACTTCCGGCTCTACTCTGCGTCGTTCGCGATTTTGTCGTTTGCCATGTTCGCTCGAGGTCGTTCTATTTGGAACTGACGAGNGCTTGCGTCGAGTTTTGCCACGTCGGCTCGGTTTGCGGTGCGGGTGGGAGTATTTGTTCGTTTTTGCCCGAATTCTTTTAACTGGTTCACGTGCACGTGTCGTGTGTACTGGCCTCTTTCGTCGCGTAAGTCCACGATCACCGGTGAGACTATGCGCGTGACCTTGAGCGGACCCTTGAATCTTGGTAACAATTTTGAGGCCTTGTGCTGCGTTTTATCGGATAACTCGTGGTTTTTTATCGCCACGAGGTCTCCGATTTTTGGTTTCCAGTCGCGCCGGCGCAAGTTGTAATGCGCGGCTTGTTTACAAAACGNCCGGGCCATGTTTATACGGGCGAGTTCGCGAGCGGCCTCTAGCTGATTGAGCCGTTTTGTGGTGTCGGATGGGTGATTTATTCGGTCGGTTGACGGCGACCCGGAGGCCCTCAATTCGCGTCCGTACGTTAAAAACGCGGGAGTGTACTCTGTTGATTCATGGGTCGCGGTATTAATTGCAAATTGAATTTCGTGCAGTAATTTATCCCATGACCGCTGATTTCGACCGGTGTATTGCGCGATTATGGTCTTAATCACCCGATTTTGTCGTTCTTCAGGGTTACACTGCGGGGTGTATGGCGGTGTTAGCCGATGTTTAACAGCAGTCTCTTTTAGCATTTCCCGGAACTCGTTGCTAGTAAACTGCCGCCCGTTATCAGTTATCAATATCTCCGGTGCGCCATGCCGAAGGATTATCCCCTCATATATAGCGCNAGTGACGGCGGTCGCGGTAGCTCTCCGTAGCGGCTTAATTTCCGTGAATTTCGAAAACTTGTCTTGGGCGGCGAGTAGCCAGGCATGGCCGGAACTTGATCGGGGCAGCGGTCCGACCAAATCGGCGGCTATTTGCCACGGTTGCTCTGCCGGGGTGGCGTGCATTTTTCCGGCTTTCCCTCGTCGCGAGGTTTTATGCTCGTTGCATGATCGACAATTCCGGACGTAATTTGCCGCCTCTCGGAACATCCCCGGCCAGTAATACAAGCAAGCGAGGCAAGCGATGGTCTTTGTCACTCCCAGGTGCCCGGCGGTGGGCGCGTCGTGGTTTTTGCGTAGTATTTGTTCGCGTTTTCCGGCTGGAACGCACTGTTTCCACTCTTCGCCGGTGTCGTCTTTATTTATTGAGTGGTAAATGCGTCGGAACAGGTTTTTACCGCGGACGAGATAATCGGGGTGGTCGCCAGGGTTGTTCTTTGCGGCATGGTGCATTTTTTGAAATCACCCTCCGACCTGTTCGGCTTCGGTGACCGCGGCGAGCTTACATGGCTCATCGGTGGACATGATCAGATGTCGTGAGAGAGCGTCGGCTACGTTATTTAACTGTCCTCGCCGGTAGCGCACCTCGAAGTCAAACTGTTGCAGTTCTAGCGCCCATCGAGCGAGGCGGCTTGTCGGGCTATCAAGTTTTTGTAGCCATTTTAATGCCTGGTGGTCNGTGACCACTATAAATCGGTACCCTTCAAGGTAGGCGCGCATCTTTCTAATCCCCCACAGCACCGTGAGACATTCTTTTTCGGTGACGCTATAATTTTTCTCCGCTCCATTGATCGTGCGGCTAGCGTATGCGACTACGCGCTCGTTTTCTCCGTGCTGCTGTGTAAGGACGGCGCCGAGCCCGATGTCCGAGGCGTCCGTTTGTAATATAAAGGTTTTAGTAAAATCCNGGNAGGCTAAGACGGGGGCGGTAGTTAGTGCCGTTTTTAACTTGTTAAACGTTCGTTCCTCCTCGATGGACCACTGCCATTTCGTTTTCTTGCTCGTGAGGCGAGTCAACGGTCGGGCTTGCTCGGAAAAAGTTCCGATGAACCGGCGATACCACGATAGCATGCCGAGGAATTGTCGTACCTCGCGCACGTTCCGTGGAGGCGGTATCTGCGTGATCACGTCGGTCTTTTCTGGGTCGGTAGATATTCCCTTGGGTGTAATTAAATGCCCGAGATATCGGAGTCGGTCGGCCCCGAAGCGTCATTTCTCGGGGTTTATTTGTAGTCGAGCCTGACGAAGTCGGCGGAATACCTCGGCCAGGTGACACAGGTAGTCATCTAATGTGGCGCTGACGACAATGATGTCGTCGAGGTAAACAAAGACGTGAGNCTCGAGCTCGGGCCCTAGTACGGTGTCGAGCAACCGCTGAAATGTCGCCGGCGCGGAGTACAGTCCGAACGGCATGACTCGGAACTGCATCAAACCCCGGCCCGGAACGGTAAAGGCGGTTACCGGGCGGCTTTCCGGTGCGAGTGGTACCTGCCAGTACCCGTTTTTTAAATCGAGGGTGGAAAGGTAACGTGCGCCCCTCANTTTGTCGAGTGTCGCCTCGACTTGCGGCAACGGATATGCATCCTTTTCCGATACCTCGTTAACTTTCTTAAAGTCAATACAGAACCGAGACCGGCCGTCTTTCTTTCTCGCGATCACAACCGGTGAACTCCACGGGCTGTTCGATGGTTCGATCACGCCGGCCTGCTTCATCTCGCGAATCTCCCCGTCGATTATGCTCTGCATCGCGGGGTTGCGTGGCCGATAGCGTTGTTTGATCGGTATATCACTTTTTAACCCGATTTTATGCTCGGTCAGATCGGTGGGCCCGCGAATGTAATCAAACTTTGAAAGCTCGTTAGCGAGGAACCGGCGGAGTTTTTCTGCTTCGTCATTGTGGTCGATGGCACAGGTGGTCGTGCTTGCTTTTGCCTGTGTTGGCGGGAGTGGTACGCCGATGCCGAGCTGCGCCATGGCGTCCACCCCGATTAGAATGTCGACGGTCAAGTCGGGCATTACTCCGAATTGCTGGACCGTCTTCATTCGTCCGACCATGACTGGTACATTGTACCAGTCTTTTACTGCGGTTTCTACGCCATTCGCCATTCGAATGGCCAATCCGGTATCCTGTGGCCGGTAGTGATTGGCATGGCAATGCTCCCCTACCGTCGCGAAAATGAAAGATCTCATTGATCCGGAGTCAATTAATGCATTAAAACTCCGTCCAAAAATGTGAATGACTGTCATTGGTCGTGGGTTGAACATTATAGTGAAATCGGCCGGGCCTTTTAATTTTTCTCCCCGCCCGGCTGCCCGTTTCCCGGTGGATGGCACTCCCGGGTGAGCACGCCGGTTTTCCCGCATGCCGAACAGAATTTTCTGAACGGCTGCTTGCAATTAAGTTTCCGGTGGCCGCGTTGACCGCAGTTCCAACAACACTCGTTGCTTTTATACGACGGGCTTATCATGGCCGTGTCGCTTTCTTTCTTTTCGTCCGAGCTGGTACCCCCTCGTGATCTCGAAATTCGAAAATTATATTCTTTTTTGGCCATTTCTATTTCCTCATGCTCAGTCACGCGGTATATCAGGTCTTCGATCCCCCTGAGGCCGCCGCGAGGGATGTAACGCCGGTCGCATATTTTCGTATATGCGATCCAGCTGTTGTATGGTGCTAAGGCCTCCGAGGCGGCGCATCAGCGTTTGCAATGCGGTGGCATATGCTTGGAACGGCTCGTCCGGCCCTTGCAACCGATCGCGAATTTTACGGTTTAGTGCTGAGCTTCGGTGTGGCAGATAACACAGCCGGAATGAGGCAACGAATTCTGCCCAGGTGGTCCACGAATCGCGGTTGGTGCGATACCACATTAATGGCTCACCGGTAATTAATTCCGGCAAGCATCGGAGCTTTGCTCATTTGTGAGTCCGTACGCACTCTGTAATTCCTCGACCCGCTCGAGGAATGCAAGAGGTTCTTTTCCGGAAAACCGGCACCCCCATTTTCGGACTAAGTTCCTAGTCTTTCCAATGTTTACTGTCGGCGTTGTATCGGTCATGGTTATGGTCTCGTCTATTTCGGTTTGATTGGACGATTCCGGAAATTCAATCGGATTACGGTCGGCAAAGATTTTTAAACGTTTCCAGAGATCATCGATTGAACCGGCGGTCTCGATGTGATAGCGTTGCAGAGTCGCGATCAATTCATCTTTTGTGAGAGCGTGGATCCAGGCTCTGGTGCTTGGCATCTCGCTCCTCCACTCTGTCGCAATTTCTATCGGGCTTACAAAAAAATGACGGTCCCTGTTCGGGCGCCATGTAACGAAGCCGATTTCTTTGGCTTCGCCCGGCCTTCCACCTGCCGGACAGCTCGGTCGGTGCCAAGGTTTGGAGGAGAGGAAGGCGAGAAATTGCAACACTTACTCTGGTTTTTATGCTGTAATGTAGGTGGTTATTTATTCACCTTATCTCTGTATTTACAAAGGTTTAAATCCGCGGTGTCGGTTGATAGAGTTCATGTCAATCGGTTTACAGAGTGTTTGATTCCGCGGCGTTGATTTATTAATTTAGTGCGGTCGGCGGAATTCTTACGTAACATTTTACGCGCGGTTTTAATTAACGCGTTTGGCCTTATATATATTGTTACGCGGGGGTCACCGCGTATGTGTCGCGGGAGCCGCGTGAACGGCGCGCGATCGGTGTGACTGTCGGTTACCGGGCGACAACGGGGTTGTTGACAGCAAAGTTCNAGAGAGTAGAGATAAGGAGTTGTCACGACGCGCCTCNACGATTTCTGTTACGCATTATTTCTCTTGTATTTCCGTTATAATAAAGTGTGTTTGGAGAAAAGCGGCNACCTTTTATTGCCGCGGTCGTGTACGCGAAACGCGGCGTCTTACGAGAGCATCGCTACGCTCCGCGGACGTAGCAATATATAGGTTAGTCGTGAAACGACTGTTTGTCGATGTGGCGGTTACAACGGCCGTTTGTGCACCGGAGCGCCGGAAGTCGAGAATCTCTTAACGGGAATNGGTATGGCGGCCGAGTCAGCACCTTGGATTGCCGGAAGTCGAGTCAGCACCTCGACGGGAACGGTCGGTAATGGCGGCCGAGTCAACACCTCGGATTGCCGGAAATCGGTCTCCCGAGTCAACACCTCGGGGGGGATAATCGGAAACGGTATCTCCCGAGTCAACACCTCGGGGGGGAATAATTGGTAACGGTATCTCCCGAGTCAACACCTCGGGGGGGAATATTCGGTAGCGGTATCTCCCGAGTCAACACCTCCGGGGGATAATCGGAAGTGGCGGCCGAGTCAGCACCTCGGATTGCCGGACGTCGGTATCTCCCGAGTCAACACCTCGGGGNGAATAATCGGTAGCGGTATCTCCCGAGTCAACACCTCGGGGGGAATAATTGGTAACAGTATCTCCTGAGTCAACACCTCGGGGGGGGGGNGGAAATAATCGGTAGCGGTATCTCCCGAGTCAACACCTCGGGGGGAATAATCGGAAATGGCGGCCGTGTTAGCACCTCGGATTGCTGGAAGTCGGTCTCCCGAGTCAACACCTCGGGGGGAACAATCGGAAGCGGTATTTCCGAGTCAACACCTCGGAGCGGTAGCAGGATAGGAATGGCTTTCGAGTCAGCTTCTCGAACGCCGGGAAAGAAATAGGTCCTCTTGCCGGTTTTCGGCCGGCTTTTATACCCCGGAGCGGCCTACGGTCCGTCCGGGGTCGGCGTGTGGAACGCGGGTGTTTGCGCGCCGCGGCATGCACTTGCTGGCTGATAATCGCGTGTCTGCTCCGTGTCGCTATAGGTGCGTCGTCGGTACTATCGCACGCGGTTGCCCGTATAGGTGGGTTCGTAGAAACTATAGCGCGGAGTATACTGTGAAGGTATTCACTATATATATATATATATATACAAAAGTACAGCGGGAACTGATACAAATACTATAATATAAGAACATAGTTTAATATAATATAAAAATATAATGATAATATTATACAAAAGATATGTATTTACGAAAAAGAAATATNAGAGAGAGTGACGGTGTTTGCCCCGTCACAATATTACTTATATATTTCTATATACGAGTACACACATAGTATAACTACACGTATATATTTATATTTATATCTATATATTTCTAACAAGTTACACATTGTTACTNATAGNTTAACAAATTTGTTTTCCTAAATTACGTGGTTTATTCTTTAGTTGAAAATATCCGGCACTAACCTGCACTAAGGCTGCTTTTACATGAAGCGTAAGTTGCGTCTGCCAATCAAATTGTTTCAGCGTATTTGCTGAGACGTAAGATAGCTGAAACGAATTGATTGGTTGACGCAAGTTACGTTGTATGTAAAAGCAGCCTAAGCCTTTTTGTAAGGTCTGAGCAGCCTACTCCTACCTTGGAATCTTGCGCATGCGCAGAACGGTCAATACGTCTATTGTCTGTCTTACTTTATCAGCGGAAAAACGGGTGATACTCTATTGACCACAGTACGATTCGACACCGCTCGATTCGACACAGATTTATTCGACACCAAATTATTCGACACCGT
>NW_018021156.1:19000-23712 GCF_002006095.1 Pseudomyrmex gracilis
ATCGTACGGTGTCGAATAATTTGGTGTCGAATAAATCTGTGTCGAATCGAGCGGTGTCGAATCGTACTGTGGTCAATAGAGTATCACCCTTCAACGTCGACTCGGTCCTTAAGCGCAAAGTCGGACGGCTCTTCGTCCAAGAGACAACGACGCAACAGGGAGGTATCTCCGCTCCGGGAAGAAGTGTGGGAGCCTCGTGTGAAAATCCACCGCCGATATGTTGTTACATCCGACTCGAGCACCGAGGATGAAGAAATGAGTGGTGGCATGAACGTAAAGCAGCCTAAAGACGACTGGGGATGTATCACACCGTCGAAGCAGCAAGTAGACGAGATACAACGCAGGAAACCGATAGTGAGAATCCAGAGGACACGCTCACTACCAACTATTGTATCCCAAGAGGTATATTGGCTAGCAGAGGGTTCAAGACCTTGGTGGTCAAAAATCATTGAACGCCTACGACCGGTACCTGGGATCCTTGAAATGTGCGGAAGTGAAAATCCGACGCATTCGACTACGTCACCAAGGGCAACGTCGAGCGAATGGTCCGATTTGAAGGGGGCCATGTCACCGGAACCGGAAGTTCACCTGCAGGAGAGAGCGGTACAGGTTGCGGAGCGATCGGTGAAAGAAATGTGCCTGGCTGCCCAGATGAAGCTCGAGAAGGACGAACTCCGAAAGGAGGCGGTCGAGTGGGCAGGTCGCGTCTTAGACGAAGTCCTAGTGATGGTTGAAGAAAGGTCGATGGCCTGAAATAGAGGACACTAAAAATTGCGCTTAATTATTAAGTTAGTAATTAAGATGATTTTAAGTGTTTAAAGTGTGCGTAAAGAACACTGAAAAAAGTGTGCACCTACCTGGTGTAAAGACTACCACTAAAAGTCCATTTGATGGCAGACACTATCCGTGGTGTCTGCAATCTAGTTTAAGCCTACTGAAACAATAATAAAAACAATCCGGTCATAAGCGGAATTATTGTTTAAGGTGAAAATAGAGTATAGAGGCAAAGAGTATCACAAAGAGTGTCAGGTAAAAAGACACGATGCTCCAGTGTAAGGGGAGACAGGTTGTGGAGTGACCTGCGTATGCGTGGGAGTATGTACGTTTGTTTTAAGTTTAACCGTTTTGTTTGTTTATTTTAGTTTTACAGTTTTAAGTTTAGCCTGTGAAAGTTCGTATTAACAGTTAGTTGTTGATATGAAGCCTAATTGGTTGTAAAAGCCAGTGTGAGTTGTGGCGAGTAGTTTGGTTTTGTTAAAAAAGTATTTTAGGTTTAGCGGTTAACCTGGAAGAAAAGTTTTGTTTTAAGACGTGTTTATACTTACCGAAGGTCCTGAGGGTGAGGTAACCAAATCCGAAGTCCGGTAGATGTATCTTCACTGCGAGGTGAGGCGCCATCAGTACCTGAAACAAAAAAAAGAAAAGATTAGAATTAAGAAAAAGTAATATGTAAACAGGAATCCGATAGTCGTATAATTGACAAATATCACAAAAATATTTGTTAATTGTTAGTTATGTCTAGTTGTAAAAAATTGAAAGTTAAAGAAAAATTTTGGTATGACACAGTTGCGGACTTTGTAAGAAAAAGATCCATTGTAAAAATTTTGCTTAAGTAATAAGTTTTGTAAATTGTTTATTTAATAAAAAATAAGATCGGATTGTTGTTCTAGAGAGTGTAGAGACTCTAGTTACGTAAACAAATTTGGTTACATCGCGCTCAGGTTGAGTTTTCCCAGCTAGGGACTTAGAGTACGAACTTACCTGAAAGTAAGTTCTAACGAAGCGTTGTGAGCAAGCCTTAAAGCCCCGGCAAGAAGGCGAAGCCATCTTGACGAGGCAGTCGAGCTACACGGGCCGAACGGTACGCATCGCACCGTGTTTAATCCGTTCTGTAAAAATCCGTGCGATTCAGTGCGATCTATTTAGTTAACAATATTATTATTAACATTTATAGTTATAACATAACTTTACACACCCGCGTAGTGATAAGTGAGGTGTTTATAAACTACATATTCATATACGATAAATACAAAGTTATTTTCATAAAACATTGTGAGTGTAGTTATTGTGTCGGAGATCCTCCCCTTCCGTAGCATCCTGAGGGATCGAGAGGACGTGAGAGGAGACACATAATCCTTTGTTGCTGAGGATAATAGCAACTGGCGACCGTGAGAACAAGTCGAAAGGGTGAGTCCACGACTAATTAACGACCTAACCCCGGTCACAACCTAACCCTAACCTGTGTTGCTACTATTATTAATTGTCACGATGCATAGTGCTTGTTCTGTGTCAAATCGTACGGTGTCGAATAATTTTGTGTCGAATCGTACGGTGTCGAATAATTTCGTGTCGAATCGTACGGTGTCGAATAATTTGGTGTCGAATCGTACGGTGTCGAATAATTTGGTGTCGAATAAATCTGTGTCCAATAATTTTGTGTCCAATAATTTGGTGTCGAATCGATCGGTGTCGAATCGTACTGTGGTCAAACGGAACACGCCCCGGAAAAACCGCTCATGAGAATTATACGAAGCGAGCAATATAGGAGTATTAATATGGTTTCCACTAGAGATCTGTAAATAAAAGGTTTGTTCTCTTCCCATTTTTCAGAACTGTACTAGTTTTGAACTAGGATAAGAAAATGCACATAAGTTGGTTTTTTTTTTTCATACACTGGCTGAACTAGTTCACAGTCTATGGGCTATAACACACAAAATNACATAGTTGCATATGCGTAGCATAAACTATATGGACCAATGAGCGTCTAGCATTAAGTCGCCATATTGATTTACATAACATTACGCTAGACGCTCATTGGTTTATATAATTTTATGCTATGCATATGCACTCTATGATATTGTGTGTATTATAGCCCTTATTGTTCTATATGGACGCGAATAAGTAATACAGTGTCAACCCATCATCACAAAAAAACCTGAAATATTGAGATATTTATGTAGTATGCTTCTTTAAACTATCAAAGGACGTTTTTCAATCGTGTTTTTAAAAACTTAAATGTTTTATATATCAAAAATACACTAACATCTTAAAAGAAATATATACAAACATCTTTTCTTTTTAATCTTAAAGAGTAATTTCTTCAAAATAGCGATGTGGGATGACACTGTATTGCTTATTAGCGTCCATATAGTCTTATGCTATGCATTTGCAGCTTACGTCATTTTGTGTGTGATGATACTTACGCTTAAAACTGTTTTTATATGGAGCGTACCTTGCGTCAGCCAATCAAAGTGTCTCATTGTATTTGCGTATGGTAGCTGTGACGATTTGATTGGCTGACGCAAGCTACGTTCCATGTAAAAGCGGCCTAACTATTAACACTTAAAACCCGGTCTACATTGAGCGCAAGCAGCCGATCGCACGAACTCAAGCGATATTGCAATCGTCGTAAGGATTCAGGCACCTTTTCATATACGCAGCACGCTGCGGCAATAGACGTCACGTGACTCAAATTGTCTAGAACTGCTTCTGCTATTATACCTCATTCGATGCCATTCTTTGCGTTATGTTGATGGAATTTTATGTGTAATAATACTATATAAAATTCCATCAACGTAACGCGGAAAATGGCATGGAATGAGATTATAGCAATGAGTTAGAAAGTAGCAAAAGCAGTTTTAAAAAATTTGGATCACGTGACGTTTGCTGTCGCAGCGTGCTGCGTATATGAAAAGGTACCTGTAAAGTCATTGCAAGCAGAAATCGCGAAGTTTGCCAAAACCCAAAGTTTGAGTTTCTACGATCTTGCGACAGCCAATAAGCATCGAGCTCTCCACTTTTGTGGCTTTTTCTATTCTTTGCTGACTAGCTGTAACTTCCGACTAATGTAGATGCTCAAATCGCACGATTTTTGCGACTCGCGACAATGCGATCGTGCGATTTATCTTTTGCGATCAATGTAGAACGGGCTTAAACTTTTTATAGTCCGTTCACTAAGAGAAGAAAAGCCTCATGCTTATAGTAGAAGAAAAGCAGACAAAGAAGAGATAGCGATGATCGTTCCTTTATCCGCACCACCCGCTGACACACTTTACGATCAGTAAAGTGGAAAGCTTACTGGTAAGAGATACGCGCGAAACAGAAAAGTTTTTGTCCGTTTACATTCTCATCTTTCATTGAACAGACTATCACAGTAAAGTGATTTGGCTTTCTTAAGGCGATCGCAAAAAAAAAACGCGGTAACCAATAAGCAGTTTTACTTTTATGAAAAATATGCTGTTTTTTCATGAAAGAATAAAATGGTGATTGGCTACCACATTGCGCAAAAGGGCCATTCTACATAAACCACAGTCCAGCTGCTTTGTGCGCTTACAAATATTTTCACATTACCTATGTATCGCTGTTGATGTTTTTTTATTTTTATATTGTGAATATAATCTACGTTTTAAAGTATAAAAAATTGAAACACTTTATTTGATTAATAACTTAAATATAATGCGTCTTTGACTACACAGGTGTTTTTATTACACTCCTATTGTTGTAACGGTCCTACTTTTCCGAGAAAAGTTCGTTCCGTTCGTTTGAAGGTTTAATTCGATTTGCTGCGGAGNAGCTCGTCGGAAACGGGAAAAGAATAGACAGAAAAGAATGACTCGGTGTGATTTTAGTAACAAATAAAAATAAAAGAATTTATTCAAAGAATTCAACAGAAAGAAATAAGAAATAGTTTAGAATACAAAACGAAATAATAC
>NW_018021156.1:24807-30517 GCF_002006095.1 Pseudomyrmex gracilis
GGGCAACCGCGCGGTGCGGGCGGCGCGCGGCCGTCGGCGTATATTTTAATATACGCTTGTTTCTAGTTTTATTTGGCGCTAAGCGCCGTGTTTTAGGCCGGGACGGATGGTCGGTCCCGGCCGTAACGATGCACATCGTTACATTGTTACAAGCACATATCTTTTGTAGATTTGTTAGTCAATATTATATGCAATTCGACTATCTCATTTAATTATATACAACTAAGAAGTCATAAATAACTTCTAAAAATATATGTAACAAGATTATTTCTAATACCCACAACAATATAAAATCATCATTTATATAGTATTTGCAAATCAACACTTATTTATAATCAACAAATTTTTATTCAAACAATATACATATTTTTTACCGAATGCAATGTTATTTTTGGATGTAATAGTTCTACAAACTTAGATTAACTTAACATAATACACAATTAGGTTTATTCTTTTTTTATATATTCAAAATATGCAATCAAACAAATTGCGAGAAAACAAAGTAAACCACAAAATACCTACAACATTTGGTGACCATAAAAAATAATTAAAATCAACACTTGACATTTACTATAACTAAATGTACATATATGATTNAATCTACATACAACAAAAAATTATATGAAAGATTTTAAAAAACTTTTCTAGGTAAAAAATATTTTATTGTAACACAACAAAACAAAACGTAATAATCTTATTCTTAATACTCAACGCATTGTGCGTTATTCCTTCTCGTTTTGCTGTTTTATTACAAGTAATTAGCAATTTCTATTCCCCTAATATTTAATCATTATCCTTATGCCTGATATTACCTCTATTGTGCTCAATAGCATCTTGAGCAAAATAATCGTATAAGCAATAACAACGTGGACAAAAGTAACTCGTGGGCAATCGCAACGTGGGCAATTGCACTGTGGGCAATTGCAACGTGGGCAATCGCAACGTGGGCAATTGCAACGTGGGCAATTGCACCGTGGGCAATCGCAACGTGAGCAATTGCAACGTGAGCAGTTGCAACGTGGGCAATTGTAACTGTGGGCAATCGCAACGTGAATAATTGCAACGCGGGCAATCGCAACGTGAGCAAACGCAATTCGTGGCCAATAGCAACGTGGGCAATTGCAACGGGGCCAATCGCAACGTTGGCAATTGCAACGTGGGCAATTGCAACGTAGGCAATAGTGACCGTGGGATATCGCAACGTNGGCAATCGCAACGTGGGCAAAAGCAACTCGTGGCCAATTGCAACGTGGGAAATCGCAATTTGGGCAATTGCAATGTGGGCAATTGCAACGTGGGCAATCGCAACGTGAGCAATCGCAACTTGGGCAATCGCAACCTAGGCAATTGCAACGTTGGCAATCGCAACGTGGGTAATAGTGACCGTGGGCAATCGCAACGTGGGCAATTGCAACGTAGGCAAAAGCAACGTGGGTAATAGTGACCGTGGGCAATCGCAACGTGGGCAATTGCAACGTAGGCAAAAGCAACTCGTGGGCAATCGCAACGTGAGCNAAAGCAACGTGGGTAATCGCTACGTGGGCAAAAGCACTTCGTGGCCAATTGCAACGTGGGCAATTGTAACGTGGGCAGTTGCAACGTGGGAAATCGCAACTTTGGCAAGAACAACTCGTGGCCAATCGCAACGCGGGCAAAAGCAAGTCGTGGNCAATCGCAACGTGGGCAATCGCAACGTGGGCAATCGCAACGTNGGCGATCGCAACGTGGGCAATCGCAACGTGGGCAAGCGCAACTNGGGCAATCGCAACTTGGGCATTCGCAACGTGGGCAATAGTGACCGTGGGCAATCGCAACGTGGGCAATTGCAACGTGGGCAATTGCGACGTGGCCAAAAGGAACTCGTGGGCAATTGCAACGTGGGCAATCGCAACGTGGGCAATAGTGACTGTGGGCAATCGCAACGTGGGCAAACGGGACGCTCTCTCCTTGGGCATTTGGACTTCTNGAGGGGGGGAAATAGAGTTTGTANTCTTTTTTTTCCCCGCGTGGCGCCTCTTAAATTTGTGGCGCTATGAGATACACATTATAGCGCTACCCCGACTCGGGGGACCGCGTGCAGGACTAGCCAGGACCCCCATCCTGTCCAATCACAGTCCTTCCCGCGGTGACTCAACCACNCACCCGGNACAGACGGTACCGTCCTAGGACTAACAGTTACCGCGTTTGACCCACCAGGGTCCGAAAGACTTGTTTGCTAAGGCGGCGGGTAACAATGGGAGCCGGCTCCCACCAACGTTCGCCGCCCCATTTCTTTCCCTTTCCTGACGCNTCCCTCTCCGCATGACTACACGAGAGAAGGGAGGGAGAGGAAGTGACTGCCCNCCCTTAACACACCTGCCGCACGGAGAAGAGAGCGGGGGGACTCATCTCCCCTTGGCAGCAGGTATCAGCCCGCGGCCTCCTTCTTGTCTTTTCGGAATTAGAAGGGAGCCAGCCNCGCAGCCAAACTAGTCCGAACCACAGGAACCTACGTCCGGCATCAGTGAATACAAGTCCAATTACCGGCTTGCCCCCTTGCCTGTTCATTGTGCTCCTCGGTATAATCCTTGGAGCACTTAGGTCCAGGCCTGCTCTGTTTCCCTCCTTTACTCCGTTTAACGGGAGGAAAGGAGNNACCCTCTCCACTACTGTTGTAGGAGAAAGTAGGTGCGGCCCGGACAGCCGAGTCCCCCCGCTTTTTTGCGGGGGGAGCTGACCCGACTTCCATCTCCTCTACTGTCGACCCCGTTGGAACAGAGAGACTTGCTTTCTGTCCCTCGTCTTGAGCCCCTTTGTTGCTCCCGGGCGGAGCAGCAGCTGAGGACTTGGACCCAGTCTNTACCTCCACCTCCATTGCAACCTCTGCTTGGCTAGGAGGTGGAGTGCTGGCTGGAGNTCGTAGGAAAGAGGCCGCCCCTACCGCCGATCGCCCTCTCCCTCCCCTTATTTTGCCTCCTTTCGGACTGGGGCGGGGGCAAGCCTTCCTTTCCATCCGATGTCCGTCCGGCCGGCCAAGGCTCGAACACAACGGGCACTTGACCGGCTCGGTACACCCCCGTGCCTGATGCAACGAACTACCGCACTGATAGCAGCACGGGAGTTTTCTCCTCAGTGCAACGTTGCCTGGAGTGTCCAAACCCCAGTGGAAGCACTGCATGGGGCGAGCGGTTAGCATCTCCACCGGCAGAGACACCTACCCCATGCTCAGTCGCCCGGCCCTGACAACGCGGCGCGCCACCCGTAAAGGAAAACGGGCCCACGCGGTGTCCACTCCTGCGGGAGAAAAGCGCGGCGTACCGACACGGACACCATAATCAAACCTTTTTTTTTTTTTTTTACATGGGAGAAATCTTTTATGGATACCCTGACCCTGAGGAAAGTGTCAGGGTTATGTGGGAATCCCTCCTCTCACTCTCAAGCAAGAGAAGGTGTACCCACTAAAACTCCCATGGTGTGTCTTCCTTGCTCTTAGTAGAGAGAGTCTCGGGATTCCATTATAAGAATGCACGCGGGTCCCCTCCTGGAGCTGTTTACTTCTGGGAGGAGGAAAGTGACAAAGACATAATTTTCTCTCCATTTCCCCTCAAGCGTTGTGCGCTTCAACCTTGCACTTGGTGTCACCGCGGGACACACGCCGCGGTAACACCCCTTCTCTTAGGCCGCGTGCANGACGAGCCAAGGCCCCTACCTCGACTCGCCGCGGCGGCTTAAGTATAACACGCATCCGTGGTGGACGGTACCACCACGTTAATAGCCGCCGCCCGCACTTCTTTCGCGTTAGGGACGCGTCCCCGAGAACGGTGAGTTAACGAGAGGAACCGGCTCCTCTCAACACCCACCGCTCCGTTATAATTAAATCTCACCTTTCCTCATTGTCAACTTACTCTAGGAGGGTGGCGAGAGGAAGGGGAGATTTAGGGTCAGGTAGGTGGCATGNCACGACTCCTAGGACGTACGCGGGAAACTGGGGCCTCGCCACCCGCTCGCGCACGTCTTCGGGGTTTCCCCAGAGGAAGAGGCAGTCTCTCCTTCTCTCGTTCGGCTGCCTCCTTCTGCTCCATCACCGCGGAGCAGAAGGANACAACCGCTTCTTACTCTTCCTTCTCCCTGGATGCTAGCGCTTGCATCAGGCCCTCTAGGGAGAGGTCTTCTCCTATTTTGGCGACCAGCTCTCGGCGTTCCGGAGCCCACCGTGGACAGACTTCCACGGTATGCTCCACCGAGTCACTGGCCGCCCTACACTTGTAGCATTGCGTCGTTGACTTGCGTCCAATGCGACACAGATACTCACCGATGCAACCATGCCCGGTAAGCACCTGCGTCACACGGTAGGTGAGGCGTCCGACCCCGTTGTCCAGTCACACTCGTAAGTGGGGTCGAACGACCCGGACGACTTCCTGAGCGTCCACGTCTGGCTCGCTCAGGAGCTGCTTCCAGTCAAGGAGCAGGTGTCGCCGGGCTTGGCGCTCCGACCTGGCGAAGGCCTCCCGCAGAGCATCTTCTGCAAGTCCCTCCNGCTGGAGTTTGATTCGGCGAGAATATCTCGNCGAGTACAGGCCATGCAAATTTGCTCCGNGCTCCCGCTTTCGTAGCGGCTTCCGCCCACAGCGGTGCCCCATACAGGGCCACCGGGTAGACTACGTTAGCGTATAGACGGCGGACTTTATACTTCGGTCTCCCGAGGTTTGGCTGAATGCGCGCCAGCGTATTGGCGACCTTCTGAACCCGAGGGGCACCATATTTGAACCATAAACAAACCATGTTCAACCATAATCGAACCATAAACGGACCACGTCCAACAATAAGCGAACCACGAACAAACTTTGTTTAACCTTTTTTTTTTACGTGGTAGAAATCCATTACGGATACCCTGACCCTCGGGGGAGAAGGTCAGGGTTATGTGGGACTCCCCCTTCTTTTCCGCAAGAAAAAGGGGTATACCCACTAAAACCACCACGGTGTGTCTACCATGCCCATATCAGGGAGGGACGCGGAACACCTTGTGCAGGACTCTGCCGAGACCCTTTTTTGGGTTGCCATTCGGCTTTTCTCGGAGGGAGCACCTTTTATTATTTCCCCCCTCACTGTCCTAACTTTGGCGACACGGCGAGACACACGCCGTCGTGTCGCCCCATCCTGTGACCGCGTGCAAAACAAGCCAGAGCCCCCACTCTGACTCGTCGCGGTCCCGCGGTGGTCCCGAGCAGAAAGAGATTACTGCCTCTCGCCGGTCTTTGTCCCCGAAGGCCAATGCTCGCATTAGGCCCTCCAAGGACAAGTCCGGTCCAATCGCGTCGACCACCGCTCGGCGGTCTTCTGCCCACCGTGGGCACTTCTCCACNGTGTGCTCCACCGAGTCGCTGGCCGCGCCACACTGGTGGCACTNTGTCGTCGGCTCCTTTCTGATGCGACTCAGGTATTTCCCGAAGCATCCATGCCCGGTGAGCACCTGAGTCACCCTGTAGGTGAGGTAGCCAACCCCGTTCTCTAGCCACACCTCGAGATGGGGTCGAACCACCGCGACGACTTCTTGGACGGCCGCGCGCGGTTCGTCCAAATGCTGCTCCCAATCGAGGAGCAGCTGTCATCGGGCCTGGCGCTTGGCGTTGGCAAGAGCCTCCTGCAAGATGTTTTCTGCAGCGCCCTCCTGTAGCAGCTCGACTCGGCAAGCATATCTCGCCGAGTACATTTTTGCCAGGAGAGCTAGTGG
>NW_018021156.1:31407-39227 GCF_002006095.1 Pseudomyrmex gracilis
GAGTTGAGCAAACGCGCTCCGCGCTCCCGCCCTCGCTGCAGCTTCCGCCCACAACGGTGCCTTCGGCTTCTTGAAATTTCGTGAGACTGTTTTGAAACGTTAGCAGATACTTATTTCTGCTACTCGTCACCGGTAATGGTCCGACAATATCAAGCGCACACTTTTCGAAAGGCTTTTTTGGTGTATCTGTAATTACTAGTGGTATTTTTACTTTCCGCGACAACTTATTCTTTTGGCAGGATTTGCATTTTGAAATATAATTCTCCACGTCGCTTGTCAGCTTAGGCCAGTCGTACTTCATTCTTATTCTTTTTATTGTACGTGCTACTTCTTGGTGTGCGCCCACCGGTGAATCATGATACTCGTACAGTATCTGTCTCTTTTCCTCTTCGGTTAGCTCTTGCCTCTCGCTCTTCTCTTCTTTTGTTTTCTGGCTCTNCTTCGCTTCGCACGTGCATGCCTCCGCGGAAGCTCTACTCAGCGCTGGTATTCGCCTTCCCTTTCTTATGCAGGATCTCGTAATCATATTCTTCTAATTTTAAACGCCATTGCAGGAACCGCGATCCGGGGTTTTTTACATTAAAAAGCCACACCAGTGCCTTATGATCGGTGATAATTTTAAACTTTGTTCCATACAAGTAAGGCCTGAAATGCTTTACCGCCCACACAATTGCAAGTAACTCCTTTTCAGTTGTGCTGTAGTTTTGCTCAGCTTTATTCAGTACTCGGCTCGCGTATGCAACCGGCCAGTCCTGACCTACCGCACCTTGCAATAGCACCGCGCCGACCGCGTAACCCGACGCGTCGATCGTAACAATAAACTCCTTGTCGAAGTCCGGATACGCGAGCAACGGAGCGCTAATTAATTTTTNTTTTAACTTCTCGAATGCTTGCTGTTGCTCGGGTCCCCACTCGAACTCTACTTNTTTTTGTAACAGTCGTGTCAACGGCTTTGCTACTTTTGAGAACTGGTCGATGAATTTTCTGTAGTATTCTGCCGGACCAATAAACGCCTGTATATCTTTCGCTTTTTTCGGGACCGGAAACCTTTTGACCGCCTTTATTTTCGACAGATCCGGCGATATACCCTTCTCGGTTATTACGTGCCCTAAATATGTGACCTCTTTGCAAAAAAGTCGCACTTGTCCGGCTGCAACTTTAAGTTGTACTTCNGCAACCTGTCAAAGACCTTTCGTAGCCGATTGCTGTGCTCTTGCAAGCTTGCACCATGTATCACGATGTCGTCGAGATACACAAAACACTTTATACTCCGTAGTTCCATCAAGACCGAGTTCATCAACCTTTGAAATGTCGCCGGCGCGTTTTTCACCCCAAAAGGCATTCTGTTATATTCATAGTGATTATGCGGGTTTAAAAACTCCAGTGTCATAAAGCAATTCTACTTTGCCTTTCTTTGCTACTCTCATCGGTACAGCGACCAAGTCCAGAACTGCTTGCGCAGCATTTAGCTCTGCTACCTGTAGTTCTGCAACTGTCACGGATTTTTTCTTTTCTTTTCCGTTGTCCTCTTCGTCACTCGATGACTCAGTATTCACTTCGGCTTTTGTTTTTCTTGTCTTTTGCCGCACATATGGCTTTTGCAGCTCTTTTTTTATTTCTCCTGCCGTTCAGTGACCAGCAATTTTCTTTGATATGCTCTGCTTTTGTGCAATAACTGCACGTTTTGANCACAGCATTTACCCTGCTACCGCTCGGTTTTGGCAATGCTGTTCTGCTACATCGACACTCTCTTCCGTAATGTCCGATCTTTCCGCACTTGTAGCACGCGTTTTTTTTATAATTTTTTCCCATCTTTTGCTTCACTGCAGAACTTCCCACGTGGCTGCTTTGTGGCACCGCCACCTTTTCCTCAAAGCTTGCTGCGTTTATAGCCTCTTGCAACGTTCCATAGTTGCGTGATCTTATTATTATCGTGACATCACTCCTTAAACCCTATTTGGAACTGTTGCAGCGCTTGCTCTTTAATAGTACTCATAATAGTACGTTTCTCTTTTATGGTGTGCCCTTTCCCTTCCACCATAAATTCGTACAACTCCATGGCCGTTTGATTAACTCTTTGACCGTAAACCTGTGCGTTTTTATTACTTTTTTGTCGTAATGTGTTGAATTCTATTTGTAATTGTGTAGTGCTTTGTTTTGCAGAATACGTGGTTTTTATTTTTGCCTTTAACTGCCCAAAATCGCGAATGTCCTTTGNTTTAAAATCAATCAACGCCTGCCCTTTTAACCTTCGCAATACTGCTTGCAGGAGAGCGGGTTCCTCCGCAGGGTTGACCATTCCCTTTGCGTACTTGCACGCATTCAAAAATTCTCGAACTTGCTCGGGTGACTTTCCAGTAAACGTCGGTATCATTCCGACGACGTCTTTTAATTTCAGATTACCGTTGTACAACACGGCGCAATTTCTTACGTCGTCAGCTGTTCGTCCGTACGTCACGTCTACCTGTTTGCTTGAACGTTTATACACGTGTCGCGTCATCGACATACCCGTCCCGCGTCCGTGTGTCTCGCGGAATTCCGTCACCCGTCGGTCCACCGCGTCTATTTGCAAACTTATTGCTTCCAGTGACCGCACTACTTGTTGTAGCATTGCGATAGCAAAGTTGTAACCTTGCCCACTTGTTCTCGCGGCCCCGCGCCCCGTGGTGCCGCCCGCAGTCAACTCGTTACGTATTCGGAAAATTTCGCGTTCCACTTCTTCGCGAGCCCGGTTTATATTTTGTTCCTCAAGTTCCTGATCCATACTTTCGTTATTCATTCCGACCTGTTGGTTTGTGTTAAACAACTCGCTCTTGTATGAAACTAAAGAAGACCTCTGAGTACCACTGCTCGGGATTCCACTGTTATCAACTCTACCGCAATTTATTACACTCTGTAAATGACTGGCTATACTACCGTCTAAATCGAACGGAAATTCTTTTTTTACAATCACATTCAGATACAAATTCCTATTTTGCTTATTTATTTCTGCTTCCTGATAAAGCGCCGCTGGTGCGGTTTGCGGTTCCCGTACCAGTATAGACTTCGTAATGATCGCGCTACTTGCTCAGATTGTACGCCGCGTTGTTGCAAACGCCAGTTACCGAACATATGTTTTGCTCGCTTTTACAAAATATTTATTTGACTTACAGTAGTTGACCTAATTCCGCTTACGAGAGTTGTATCTGTGTGGTGTTGCTGACTCAGCTTTCCTCGCGCCGCTGCTACCGCTGCCTCGCCGCTTTGCTATTTTGTTGTTTCGCTGCTTCTCTGCTCTGCTGCTACCGCTGCTTCGCCGCTACCGCTGCCTCGCTTGCGTTGGCTGCTTTGTCACCTTTGCTGCTTTTCGGCTGTCCTTTGCTGTTTCCTTGGTGCTCTTTCCTGGCCCTTCCGTCACTGCTGCCTGTCTGCTTACCGCTTGCTGTTTCCGGAATTTCTCGGCGGTAGATGTTGTTTTCGATCTGCTACTGCAGTCCGGCCGCTTTCTTATCTCCGCCTTGTGTCATTGCCCCTCGCTTGGCTTGCGTTAGGTCAGTGTTGCCATGTAATTTGAGACTGTGAGTTCGCAGTGTCTTTCTTTCTTTTTTGAACCCGTAGTTCGCAAGACACTTTCTAATGACTGGGTTTACTTTTTGTTTGTTTCAGGAGCAAAGCTTAACGGAATCGGGGTCACAAGTATTTTATATTTGTGTATATACTTTTTTTTAAATACACCCTTTTTTTAAACTAGAACTCAACCAGTCTCGTTCTTTTTTTTCGTTTCTTACCCAATGTCCGTTTCCTTGTTCCAACGGGAATCTCCTGCAGAGTCCTGTCCTTGACACACGGAATGAGAGATCCCACCGCTGCCACCAAAATTTGTTGGATGTCGAGAAGGTTGGGTGGTAGAAGATTAAGTTCTATGCTTGAACTTATATTATTATCTTTATTGCTCCAGTTCCTTACAATGTTCCTTACGTTCCTTACGTTCCTTACACGGCTGTTCCTCACTGCGGTAAACTCTCCGACTTGTGGAGCCACACAGTGAGCTAGCAGTCTGATCACGATCTCCCCTACTTCATCCACGCAATTGATTTATAGTAAATCGATCGCGCCGATTCAGCAGGCCCATCGGTCCTAGCAACGGCCGTGCTAGGTACCGGTGCCGGTGTCGACACATGCTGCGTTGCACTTTGGACAATGCGGCGATGTGTCGCATCTTGTGACAACCGGCAGTTCTTCCTAGAACTGCTGCTTCCCCGCAACTTAACTAGATCATTGAGCAATG
Source organism: Pseudomyrmex gracilis (assembly GCF_002006095.1). Taxonomy (NCBI): domain Eukaryota; kingdom Metazoa; phylum Arthropoda; class Insecta; order Hymenoptera; family Formicidae; genus Pseudomyrmex; species Pseudomyrmex gracilis. The sequence continues at coordinate 35,675 of NW_018021156.1, forward strand.
ACAGTGATGTCTCATCACATTGCTCATGGCCTCACTTCACTTAACTTTTATTTTATCTTAAAATTGCCGCACAACAGTACGCCGCGCTGTCACAAACGTCAGTTACCAAACATATGTGCATACTACTGTGATCAAAAAGTAAGGTGAAATTGTCATTTAAAACTCCCGGGCATTAGGAAGGCAGGTAATTTTTTTTTTCCGAGGGTGGTAGGACTCTATAATATTTGCCAAGCGTCTGTTTCAAAAGGTTTAATTATCTCCGAGTTACACGTGTTTTTGTAAACAATCAAATGTGAATTTTTCGATTTTTACAATGGGTGATTTTGTTGAGCAAAGAACTTGCATCAAATTTTGTTTGCGGAACGAATATTCTTTTGCGGACACGTTGAAAATGTTGCGGAAGGCCTTTGGTGATCAAACTATGGCACGAAAAAACGTTTATAAGTGGTACAACNAGTTCAAAGCGGGCCGAGAACGCATTGAAGACGAACCACGCTCTGGACGACCATCAACGTCTTCCGACGAGAGCCACGTCCAAAAAATCAAAGATTTGGTGCTTGCAAATCGTCGATTGACAATCAGAGACTTCGCTGATAGTGTTGGAATATCATTTGGCTCAGCCCTAACCATTTTGAAGGATGTTTTGTGTCTTAAACGCGTCAAGTCTCGAGTGGTGCCAAAATCGCTCAATTTTTTGGAAAAAAAGCGTCGCGTTGATGTTTGTGAAACTTTGCTGTCTGAATATCAGGACCACTTGAAATGCATCATTACTGGAGACGAGACTTGGATTTACGCATACGACTTTGAAACCATCGACCAATCCAGCGAATATCGTGCAAAAGGTGAAGCAAGACCGAAAAGACCACGGCAAAGTCGATCGAAAATCAAGGTTATGTTGACAGTTTTCTTTGATTATCGTGGTGTGGTGCACTATGAATTCCTTCCGCCGGGCCAAACTGTCAACAAAGTATATTATTTGAACGTTATGCGTCGTTTGCGTGAAGCTATTCGTCTGCAACGGCCGGAATTATGGGCGAACAACTCTTGGTTCCTTCATCACAATAATGCACCGGCTCACACTGCATTGGTTCTTCGCGACTTTTTTGCCAAAAACTCGACTCATATCGTTCCGCAACTACCGTATTTGCCTGATTTGGTTCCGTGCGACTTCTGGCTATTCAGCAAACTCAAAAGGCCAATGCGGGGACGCCGTTTTGACACGATTGAGGAGATAAAAACCGAATCGAAGAAGGTCTTGAAGGCTATACCGAAAAAAGATTTATTCCGACTGTTTCGAGGACTGGAAAAAACGTTGGCATAAGTGCATTGTATCTGGGGAAGATTACTTTGAAGGGGATGAAATTGATTTGGATAAATAAATAAAGAATTTACATTTTATAAACAAATTTACCTTACTTTTTGATCACAGTATATCCCTCGCGATTACACTTATTACTCGACTTACAGTAGGTGACTTATATCTTTGCACACAGTGGTTGTATACGTCGTGGTACTGCTGACTCAGCTTTCCTTGCGCTGCCGCTACCGCTGCTTCGCCATTTCACTGGTTCGTTGTTTTGCTGCTTCTCTGCTCTGCTGCTACCGTTGCTTTGCCGCTACCGCTGCTTTGTTTGCGTTGGCTGCCATGTCGCCATTGCTGCTATTTTGGCTATCTTTTGCTGTTTCCTTGGTGCCTTCTTTGGCCCTTCCGTTTGCTTGCTGCNTTTGGAGTTTCCCGGCGGTAGAGTTTGTTGCATTNTGGTATTGCAGTCCGGCCGCTTTCTTATTTTCGCCTTGTGTCACCGCCCGTCGCTTGGCTTGCGTTAAATCAGTGTTGCCAAGTAACTCGAGACTGTGAGTTCGCAGTGTCTTTCTTTCTTTTTCAAACCCGTAGTTTGCAAGACACTTTNTAATGACTGCGTTTACTTTTTGTTTGTTTCAGGAGCAGAGATTTCACGGAGTGACCTCCGGATATACTACCATGATCAAAAAAATAACCGGAATTTATTCATAAAATAAAAAGTACATGTTTATGCTTCAAAATTCAAGTTGTCCCCTTCGAAGTAGTCCCCGTCGGCTGCGATGCACTTGTGCCAGCGTTTGATCCACTCCTCGAAGCTTTTTTGGAAGTCGGTTTTTGGTATAGCCATTAGTGCCTTCAGCGATTTTAGCTTTATTGCCTCCACACTCTCAAAACGAGTTCCTCGTAGTAGTTTTTTGAGTCAATCGAATAGGAAGAAGTCACATGGTGCCAGATCAGGTGAATTGGGCGGTTGTTGAATGGTATTGGTGTTGTTTTTGACGAGNAACTCACGAATAATCAACGCATTATGAGATGGCGCATTATTGTCATGAAGAATCTACGAGTTGTTGTTCCACAAAGCAGGTCTTTTTTTGCGGATAGTTTTGCGTACGGATCCGAATGATATGTTGGTGGTCTCAGCTATCTCCTTTATCGTCAATTTGCGATTTTCGATCAACAATTGTCGGATTTCATCGACGTTTTCATCAGTTTTTGATGTCGATGGCCTTCTAGGACGAGCATCGTCCTCAACAGCCTCACGACCACTTTTAAAGCGTTCATACCACTGGTACACCTGTGTTTTTGATAGAGTATCGTCACCATAACACTTTTGTAACATTTTTAATGTGTCGGAACACTTAATTTCATTTTTATAGCAAAATTTAATGCAAGAACGTTGTTCAAAATTTGAATCCATTGTAAAAATCGCCGCGACGTAAAAACTTGATGTAAAGAAATCACTGTCATAAAGGTAAATGAACAGCTGATAAGCAGAAGCTTGGCATGGGTATCCGTAACTGTGCTGCCAACGTGACACAAACAACAGAATTCTAAACCGATAAGCTCGCGAGGTTTAAATTAAAAATTCCTGTTATTTTTTGATCATGGTAGTATATATATGTATATATTTCTTTGTATTGAAGTTTACAGAATATAACTTTTAAGTAGAATATTCTGCGCTTTCTTTTCTTCTTTCCTTTCTCACCCGGTGTCCGTTTCCTCAATCCAACCGGAATTTTCTGTTGAGTCCCGTCCTTGACACACGGAATGAGAGATCCCACCGCTGCCACCAAAATTTGTTGAAAGTCGAAGAGGACAAGAGGACAGGAGTCCTTGCCGGACAAGTCCACGGATAGCGGCCAGACCAAGAGCGCACCCGGGCAGGCCGGGCTNGTTAGCCCTGTATGGGCAGCCAGCCTAAGAGAAGGAAAACTCCGAAATTAAACCACTCTTCTAAGAACTATGAGTATTAGCTCAGACAAAGAAATTGACGTACTGGCCCAGAGTGATCAAACACTCAGGGCCCGGCGTGGGGGTGTTGCCGTCCCAGGCACCCCCATGTCGTCATTGCGCCATGGGCTAACCACTGTTTGCACCGCAGTGGCGGAAACCTCGACTGCAAAGAAGCGTTCGGACATTCTCGCGTTTGGTGCGCGACGAATGTTTGGGGCGCCGGTCTTCCCCACTGGAGTTAGCGCCGGTGGCGCTTTTCCTGGGGGAGACAGGAAGAAGAAGCCGGCGAGAGAGCGT
>NW_018021156.1:39502-45635 GCF_002006095.1 Pseudomyrmex gracilis
GGCAACTATAAAAGGATTAGGCGAGGGCATTGTTGCTCTCGCTTACCTGCCGAGGCAGCGAAGCCGGAGCTGGCCAGGCCTGCCGCGTTCGTAGATGAGCGCGTCAGGACCCTGGAGGAGAAACTCCAGCTTAGCAAGGAGTCGGGGAGGCTTATGGCCTCCCAATATAATAAGGTCCACGAGATGCTCGACGCAGCCTACGAGAAAGGATTTTCCCTTGTAGGCGCGTCGAGAAAGAAGGTGGCGGACTGCGGGACACAGGCCGGTGGGCCTGTGCTCTCCTTGCAGGCGACCGCGGCGCTGACCCCGCCGCCGAAGACGGACTTCCGGGGGGTCCAAACAGAGGGAGGGGCAGACAAGCCCCTATGGGAAAACTCTCTGGACCTCCCGGAGGAAAGGTGCGTCCGATTGTTGGCAAATAAAATCGAGGAAGCCATGGAGGGGCGAATCGTTTCTCTCATCAGGAGAGAACTCGCCCCTCAAACCTCGGGCGCACCTGCCGCCGAACCCGCCCCGACCACATAGGCGACGGTGGTAGGGCGCAAGGCGGGAAAGAGGGAAAAAAAACCCCCCTTCCTGAGGAGAAACNTCGCCCTCCCGCGGCCCCCGTAGGCGCGAGTCAGCGCTCCGGGGCGGCGGAGAGGGCAAAGCTTGGCAGGATCCCCAGTGGGGCTGCCGTCTTCCTTACCGTGGGGAAGGACGGCAGTTATGCCAATACTATGAAAAAGGCGGCGGCCGCCGTCAATTTGAAAGAGGTCGGGATTCTTGGTCTCCGGATAAAGAGGGCGGCCAACGGAGGTNTGCTTCTCCAGGTATCCGGGCCTGGAGGAGCGGAGAAGGCCGACGCCCTCGTTGAGAAGGCGTCAAAAGCGTTTGAGGGCAAGGAGGGGGTAAAATTCAACCGTCCCGTTAAGCACGCGGAAGTCCACGTGCGAGACGTGGTGCCCCTCCCTCTCCGCGGAGAACATTGCCGCCGCATTAGCGGCGGCAGGTGGTTGCCAGCCCAGTGAGGTTTGCACTGGGCTGGTTTGCTCCTCCCCCATTGGGTAGGAGCTTGTGGGCTCGTATGCCCCTGAGAGCAGCCCGGCGAGTCGTAGGGGCAAAAAGGATAGAGNTGGGGTGGTTCAGCCTCCCCGTTGAGGCGCTGGTAACACGGCGAATGCAGTGCTATCAGTGCCTCGAGTACGGCCACGTGGCACGCAAATGTTCCGGTGTAGACCAGGGCAGGGCGTGCTACCGATGCGGGGAGGACGGCCACTTTGCCATCCCATGCGGGGCTGCTCTCAAGTGCACTCTATGTGCGAGTCGGGGACAGCCAGCGAACCACCGGATGGGCGGCGCAAGTTGCGCCCCCATCCCGAAAAGAAACATAGCCACCAAGCGTGGCGCCAGAGTTCCAACGCCACCGCTACCACCTGGTGGCAAGGAAGGCGGGGAGGCAGCGGTACCTGACNCTTCCCCGAAGAAGAGGAGGAAGCGGCGGGCCCGGATTTTCGGGTCCGGCGGAGACTCCTCCTGCTGGGAAGAGGAGGGAGAGGGGATTTACCTCCTTTCCCTGGAGGAGGGCATGGCCCGGTTGTGGCCGGAAGAGGGTGAAAGGCGGGAGGATGTTCCTCTCCCGTCCGCCTCCTCTGCGGACACGGGCCACTCCGCGGGAGTAAGGGNGGAGGCCGCTGCGTCCTCCGTCCCAAGTACAGGGCCCTCCGGTCTCCGGGATAAACCGGAGACTGGAGAAAAGAGGAGTGGGGACGGCGCGGTGCCTCTCCCTCTCCCCAGAAGGAGTTTGGCCAGGGCCAGAGACCGCAAGGTCGCAGGGCCCCGGACATCAAAGGGTGCGGCGCAAAAAGCGCCGGGTTCAGAGAGAGGCTCCATTAAAGAGCCCTCTCCCAAGCGGCAGAGGGGAGGCGAGTCGGCCTCCCTTCCACTAGGAAAACAAAAGTCGAGACCTAAGTCCTCCAAGTCGAGCAAATAGGCTCGACTTGAGGGCAGTTTCCATGCTCGGAGTGGAGGGGTCACGGCTCGGGCGTGACCCCTGGACATAGCCCCTGTCAAGGGGCTGCTTAGTCGCGGGTAAGGGATACGAATAAATTGTATTGATCTCACCTGACTTCGGTCATGGGGAGCGGGGACTTGGTGTGGCAAGTTGGGGAACTTGCCACGCTATTGCACTAGTCCTCAGGGAGGGGCGGCTTGAGGAGGGCTATGGCCCTCTCCTCCTGCCGCAACCCCAAAGGCAACGGTGATAGGGGGNGTTGTCTTTTGGGGACATGTTTTGGACTAGAGAGGGCCTGGAGACGTAATAGCCTTTTGGCTGCCACAGGCTCCCTCAGTAACTTCGGTGGAGGCCATTGAGGAGTTTTAGTGGATGCGAGTCCCATACTTCCCGTCCAAATCCCCATAAGACGGGGATGCATAACGCATTTCCCTTCATAAAAAAAAAGTTCTTCTTAGAACTGCTGTTGCCCTGCAACCTAAAGAATAAAGCCCTATGAATAAAGCGGGANAATATGAAGTATCTGAATTCATTACCAATAGTACGAATAACCAAAACAACTCACTGGGAAGTTATCTTTGGAACATTGCTTTGCAATTAACGCACAACAGAGAATGTGAAGCTCTCGAAGCTACTGATACATTATTAAGTATTCTTTTATACGGAACTGATCAAACTACGACTATTAGATGGCTAGATGTTAATCAAATTAGATATAGAAAATTAAAGACTCGCAAAATGATTAAAATCCTTAATAAAGAATCTACGGACATATTTTGTCTGTCTTTGATAGATACTTATTATTCAATAAGACCGAAAAAATTAGAAGATGTGTCTCTTTATAAATTTGGAAAATAGTATGATATCACGAAGATTAAACCAAAAAGTAATTCTGTCGTATATTAGAAAATAGATAATGGTCTATATCTTAAAAAACGGAAACGTGAATATCTTATTAATCATTATAAATATGATGTGAATACACAACCGGAAAAGTATTTCTTTTCATTATTCCTCATGTTTCAACCATGGCGAAAATTAGAAGATCTTACAAGGGGAGACTACCACGTTGTACCAATTGATTTGGACGAAATTTATAGGATCGATAGATGACTATGTGGAGTATTGCAAGGTAAAGTAATAAGATGCACTACTCAAGCATTCGCGAGAAAATCGAATTTGAAAATTTCGAGGTANCTTATGAGGATATGAAATAGGCGGTTTAATTGAAGAGTGCGTAGCGTAGCGGTAGCGTACTAGGTTAGTAGTGTCGACGCTGCTGGTTCGAGTCTCGATATATATATATACTTTTTTTTTAGTTTTATAATATAATCTAAATGTAAATAATACGTATTTTATTTATTTATTGCATGTTATAAAAATGTATTTTTTTGCATAAACAATCCGTGAATTAAAAAATACAATAAAAATAAATAGATTATCACTAATTGTGTTTTTAAAAAGCAAATCATCATGTATTAAAAGTTTTACNAGCAGATCTTGAAGATGTTATTCTGACTATAATGAAGTGTCAATGATATTTAATTTGACTTTAATGTACATACATTTTTGATTGTGTCAAATATTCGACACTACTGATTCTGATGACGGTTGGTTNGGTAAAAAACACATTCTTCTATTTGGAAATTTGCTTTAATTACCTCCAGTAAACGATAATCTTGTTTTTGTGAGCCTATCAAAAAGAAAAAATTGATACATATTTTGGTTCATTGGAGGCCACTAATTTGTGAACTAGACTGTTTGACTACGATGAATTAACAATCAATATGCGGCAGCAAGGAGATGAAACTTATTGTGAGTTACAATCAAGAATTCGCGCGCGCGCGCGCGTATTGGATTAGTGACTCTGTCTAATTGTAAAATCTTTCAAACCAGAATACTATCGTTTAAAGGTGTATCTATGGAATCTAGATTAAACAAATTATGTACTTTTATTAGTGATTTTTTGGCAGATACCGTATGTTTACAACCTACTTGTCACATGTGTGACGTTCTTAATACGGCAATGCTAAATCGAATTACTTCTGAAGAAATAGTAATAATTTCAAAAGATAAAATAAAGTGTAATCGCTTTGTAGAAAGGAAGGTTGTAAAAACATAGTCAAGTTATAAAGATGATACTTCAAGAACAGCTGAACTTGCGAAAAAAATTATTGTTAAAATTGAAGCAAAAGTTATGATAAGATGTAACATCAATGCTAGCAAAGGTAAACGGTACTGTAACAATTCGACTTTTTTTGGTCGAAGCTTCCTCTCTTATTCTGAATTAAATTTATTATTTAGCTGCAGAATAGCTCGTCGGGATCAAGGTAAAGTAAAATAGATNGATNGATTGATTGATTCAGCTGTATTTATAAAGCGCTCTGGGTAACACCCCTCAAGCGCGAAAAAACATACAATAAAATATATAATAAAGATAACGTTACGATACAATTTAGAATAATAATAATAATAATATATATACATGAGTTTTTAGACAAAAACTGAACAAAAACAAAATGATCAAATTCGAGAAAGAAAGAATAGAGATACAAACATACAGAAATTTAGCAAAATGATCATTCAAGAAAGAAAAATAGTAATATAAACATACAAAAAGAAAAATTCTATATAAAAATCCTACTCATTTAATAATAAATGGTTAAAAAATTTTCTTTTGAAAATTTGGTAAGGTGCCTCGCGGATATCTGCCGGTATACTATTCCACACGTCAACGCACGTACATCTGAAAGAGCGACGATAAAGCTCAGTCCGACTCTGAGAGAGTATCAAGTTGTCCTTTGATGATCTCATATCCCTACCGCAGTCATTACGACTAAAGATGAGCAAGTCGAAAAGTACTTGAGGCCTGTGTGTTTCGATAATCTTATATGTTAAGCAGCCTATGAAGTACATTCTTCTAGGATTGATTTTGAGCCAGAGTAGCCTATCAAAGTAGGGTGTAATATGTTCATACCATTTCGCCTGGTAAATGAACCTAATGCAGGTATTTAAGGCTCTTTGAAGGCGTAAATTATTGTCACCAGTTATGTCAGAAAAAACAGAGCAACAATAATCAAAATAAGGTACTATCAGAATAGAAATTAATCTGATACGNAGAGCAGTCGATAGCAGGTGCTTATATATTTTCAGTCTATGCAGAGAAACGTTTATACGAGCAATAGTATTATCCACCTGAGCCTTCCACGATAAAGTTGCATCGAGAGTCACTCCAAGATATACAACTGAGCNTTTATAAGGTATACGTTCACCATAAAATAGAGTAGACTCAGTGAGGTTTTAAACAGAAACAGAAAAATAAGACTTTATTAAAAAGAAAAGAAAGAAAATATTTTCACAGTAAATTCTACAATCAATTCCTTGACAAGTGTGTTTTTGGAAAAGTGACTTATGATACTTTGTAAAAGTGAGTTTTNGCAATACTTCAAAAAAAAGAATTCCAAAAAAAGCGAGTTTCATAAAACAAGTTCGGAAAATATTTACACCACGGGAAAGACGTTTTCTTACGTAAATTGAGTTTTGCTGGTCGGCCGGCCCTTTTCGCTAAGCGTAGCGCAGCGCCGTTGTTCGCTCGTTCTCCTTGAACGAATTTAACGGAAAGCCGGTTTGCCCGGCGGAGAATACGAGATTCCCCTGAAGCGGGTCTAACGGAAGGCTGGTTTGCCCGGCGGAGAATACAAAATTCCTCTGGAGCGGGTCTAACGGAAAGCCGGTTTGCCCGGCGGAGAATACAAAATTCCCCTGGAGCGGTTCTGACGGAAGCCGGTTCGCCCGGCGGAGAATACAAGATTCCCCGGAAGGAATGCCGGTTTACCCGGCGGAGAATCAAAGATTCCATGAAGCGAAGCGGAGCGGATGCCGGTTTACCCGGCGGAGAAGGAGCTTCCCTAGGTGCTTCTCACCAGATTCGAAGATCAAGCGGATCTGATCTCCTCGCTTTTGGGCCCGGCTTTTATACTCGCAGTTTTCCGCGGGGCGGGGTTGACAAAATGCGCGGAAAATAATTATTTGTTTGTTACGCTGGTCGTTTCGTGGCGCGGCAAGGCGCGCGGTGCGGGCGGCGCGCAAGCCGCTTGTTGGCGCGGGAAGCGCGCGGTGAAGGCGGCGCGCGGGCCGTTT
>NW_018021156.1:45929-47983 GCF_002006095.1 Pseudomyrmex gracilis
CGCGCGGTGCAAGCGGTACGCCGTCAGCGTGTATCTAATACACGCTGCAATTTTATAAAGTTTATTTGGCGCTATGCGCCGTTATTTGGGCCAGGACGGATGGCCGGTCCCGGCCGTAACGAGTTGCATTGTTACATAGTTCTTGACGCTGCAAATGATACATTAGTTCCTGAAGACGCTCAAAGCATATCGTTTTCTCTTCTTAAACGGTTAATTTCCCTCATAAGCTCTTCTCTTGTTTGGTGATCCATCNTTCATTGGTGTGTAACGGTTCTATTTTTTGTGAAAATTGTTCCGTTCTTTTAAGTTACTTTAATTGCTGCGGAGTAGCTCGTCGGAACCAGGGAAAGGTAGAAAAAAGAGTGATCTCGGTGATTTAAAATAACACAACAAATAAGACTTATTCAAATAAAACAGAGTTAGAAATAATATATATACAAAGATAAAGAAAAGAAAAAAATAGTATAAACCGAAGAATTCACTGTGCGGTAATTCTCAAAACGATGTGTGAGAAAGTCACGTTTTTAGCCGGTTCGTACAATTTTCGGAAAGAAACACAAAAAAAAAACTAAGATATGTACAGACGGCGTCATTAATTCAAAAAATTGGCGCGGGGATCGGAGGGCAAGCGGGGCGGTTGCTTGTAGCGCTAACGGGCGCCGTACTAACTAACTAGTAGCAATCGGTTGTCCACAACTGGACACCCGATTTTGGGGCTAATGGATATTTGGATCAATTGGACTTTTTATGTAATCCCCGCGCCTATTCTTCGAATTAATGACGCCGTCTGTACATACGGCCGATAAATTAAACAGCGCGACTCGGTCAAGGCTGTTCGGGAGTCTCGGCTAGATGATTTGTTTCCTGAAGCGCAAGTTCAGCGTTACCGCTCGAAAACGCGTTTTATCGCGAGAAACAGTTTTTATCGCGTAGAAGGTCTCTTTTTCTATTGAAAAGAGATTTACACAATGTCGCGTTACAAACTGAATTTTATCGGTTCTTGAGGAAAAATATTTACCGCGTCGAAAAGTCACTTTTCTCTGAAAAAGTAGACTTGGTCGTTTGGCCGGTCTTTTTACGCTAGGCTTCTCTTACTTTCGCTCTTCGCTTATTCCCCTGGAGCGGCTCCAACGGAAAGAGTTGGTTGGCCCGACGGAAAATACACTATTCTCCACGCACGGTTCTAATGGAAAGAAGACCGGCGTTCCCGGCGGAGAATCGTGAAATTTCCGGAGGGTTTTTAGCGGGATGTTAGACGGTTTACCCGGCAGAGAATCGGAAGATCCCCCGAGAGGAGCGGGAAGAAAGCCGGTTTTTGCGGCGGAGAATCAGAAGATTCCCCGAGCGGAGTGGAAAGAGAGCCAGTTTTCCCGGCGGAGAATCGGAAAATTCCCCGAGCGGAGCGGAAAAAGAGCCGGTTTTCCCGGCGGAGAATCGGAAGATTCCCCGAGCAGAACGGGAAGAGAGCCGGTTTTCCCGGCGGAGAATCGGAAGATTCCCCGAGTGGAGCAAAAAGAGAGCCNGTTTTCCCGGCGGAGAATCGAGAGATTCCCCGAGCGGAGCGGAAAGGACGCCGGTTTACCCGGCGGAGAATCCAGAGATTCTCCGGAGCGGAGCGGAAAGGAAGCCGGTTTACACGGCGGAGAATCCAGAGATTTCCCGGAGCGGAGCGGAACGGATGCCGGTTTACGCGGCGGAAAATACAAGATTCCCCTGGAGCGGAGCGGATGCCGGTTTACCCGGAGGAGAATACAAGATTCCTCCGGAGCGGAGCAGATGCCGGTTTTATCCGGCGGAGAATACAAGATTCCCCCGGAGCGGAGCGGATGCCGGTTTAACCGGCGGAGAATCTAAGATTCCCTCGGAGCGGATCGGATCTCTGAGTTGCGGTCGGTTTGCCCGACTGAGAAGAAGCTTCCCTGCTTGCCACTCGTAAGATCCGGAGATCGGAGCAGATTTGATTTCCTCGATTTTCGGCCCGGCTTTTATACCCGCATTTTTCCCGGGGCGGGGGTTGACAAGGATGCGCGGAAAAACAGATAATTGTTTGTCGC
>NW_018021156.1:48672-50446 GCF_002006095.1 Pseudomyrmex gracilis
CGGTGCGGGCAGCGCGTATGCCGCTTTACGGCGCGGGGTAACGCGCGGTGCGGGCTGCGCGTATGTCGCTTGATGGCGCGGGGTAACGCGCGGTGTGCAGGCCGTCAGCGTATATTTGATATACGCTGATTTTTAAGTTCTTATTTGGCGCTAAGCGCCGCGTTTTTGGCCGGGACGGATGGTCGGTCCCGGCCGTAACAATCTGCATCGTTACAGGTGTGACGTTTGATCTACTGCTCGTTGATGGCAATTGTTGCCAAGTCGTGTCTCTTGCATTTGATGAATTCTTTTGTCTACGTTTCCAGGGTTTTTCTTCATCGTCAAATTCAGTTTGTTAAGCTGCCTGCTCGATCCATAATCCTGTTAGATCTTTAGTTTGCATTTGTAGTATTAATTCAGTTTTTGTTCCTGATATAGACAAATTGTTTTGTCTTAACACATTCTTCAACTGTGCCATAGTCAGTCTGGATGAATCCAGTACGTTATCGCAAAATAAAAACGTGATGATTGTGTAAATTGCGAATACGTCTTGCATGTATACAGCAACGCAAGAATGCTATTTCAATTATATATTTCCTATATGCACATAGCAACACGAGAACTCGTTCAGAAGCATACAATCCTAGATATCTCTCTTCTGAATTTGTAGCACGTCTTTTAATAAATTTGAAAGAATGAAAAAAACGTAAATAACACTANGACTGTATTTGCACGTCTACAATGCTTTTCTCAGCCATCTCCTGACCTGTTATTATCTGCCTATCGACGTTGCTATTGTGACTTTGTGTACTCACTTCACGCTGCATTCGCATGCTAGGCGCGCTCTTTATATGCTACAATACTTTCTTTCTAAGAATCTATTGAGATCTCAGAATTTTGTACTTACGAACTTCTGGTTTTCTCGGGTTCATTGCTTACATCCTCAGATTCACTACTGTTCTCAAAATTTTCCACATAATTACCAAAAAGTTTTTCTATGGTGTTATCTACAATATGTGATATGCTTTTATCCTTAGAATCAAAATTCTTAAAAGTTTCATCATGCATACCTAGACTTTCTTCCAGGGTATTGTTAGTACTTACAGTATGAGAATCGACAATTTAAAAAAAGTTTTTTTGTTTTTTGCCTTTATTTTGCGCCTAAAGCAGAAAACTGTTAAATATAATAAACTGTAAAAAATTATAAAAAATCTGAACTTTTCAAACATTCAAAAACCAGGAAAAAAGAGCTAATATGAACCTCAGACAGATGTTTATACATAACTATATGTTTATTAGTTAAAATTTACGTTTGAATCCTACATGAAATTTACGGTCCTCTTCAGACAAGAAAAAACAATTTCCTGCACAAATATAAAAAAAATGTGATTAAACTGTGTTATTCAAAAATACGTTTACAAAAAAGAAAACTTAATCAATCAATCAATTTAGTACTAATAACGTACAGGGTAATGGATTAATATACAGGTCATTACGACGGATTGCCTACTGTTGCACTGGCAGGCGTGCACGTCTAAACGGCACTTCAGGTCTTACTGATATGGTTAGGTTTCCAATAAAATATTTTAACAAAACTGTAACGATGCAAATCGTTACGGCCGGGACCGACCATCCGTCCCGGCCAAAAACGCGGCGCTTTGCGCCAAATAATTACCTGAAACTAGCGTATATTAAAATACACGCTGACGGCCTGCGCGCCGCCCGCACCGCGCGTTTCCCCGCGCCACAAAGCGACTTACGCGCCGCCCGCACCGCACGTTTCCCCGCGCCACAA
>NW_018021156.1:51075-52438 GCF_002006095.1 Pseudomyrmex gracilis
CGGGAAAACCGGCTCTCTTTTCCGCTCCGCTCGGGGAATCTTTCGATTCTCCGCCGGGAAAACCGGCTCTCTTTTCCGCTCCGCTCGGGGAATCTCTCGATTCTCCGCCGGGTAAGCCAGCTTTCTTTTCCGCTCCGCTCGGGGAATCTTTGGATTCTCCGCCGGGAAAACCGGCTCTCTTTCCGTTGGAGCCGCTCCAGGGGAATAGGCGAAGCACGAAAGTAAGAAAAGCCTAGCGTCGCAAGATCGGCCGAACGACAAAGTCTACTTTTTCGGAAGAAAAGTAACTTTTCGGCATTGTCAATATTTTCTTCGCAAACCGATAAAACTCGGTTTGTGACCCGACAGCGTGTAAATCTCTTTTATAGAAAAGAGACTTTCGCCGCAATAAAGACGGTTCTCGCGATAACCTGCGTTGCGAGCGATACCGCGGCACTCGCGCGTCAAAACATCTAGCCGAGGCTCCTGAACGGCCTTGACCGAGGTTTCCGCGTTTAAATCACCAGCCGTCTGTCCAGAATTTAGTTTTTGTCCATAGACATATCCGAACCGGCCGAAAACGTGACTTACTCACGCGCGATTCGAGGAGTCTAACGTAAATTCCGCAGCATATTATCTCCGTTATTTCTTTTCTTGTACATATTAGTTTATTTGTGTTTTTTTTTGTTTTAATTGAATAAATCAATTTTTAACTCGTTATTATAAATCACCGAGTTCACTCTTTTTCTACCTTTCCCTGATTCCGACGAGCTAATCCGCAGCAATTAAACTCACTTAAAAAACGGAAATATTTCTTCACNAAAAATAGCACCGTTACAAAACTATAAATATGAAAAAANCAACATGATCAATAGNAGCTGATTACTTAAAAGTGATAAGTGTATAAAAATAAATAAAACAAACTCTTTTTCTTCTTCAGAATTTCATAATATTTGTGTTTAGCGTTGAAATCTTTTTGACAGAAATTACAGATTTCAAAGAGGTAATATTTAANTATAAATGTTTATACAAAGTCTTAGAGATTAGGCAAAAATATTATTGTTAACATAGTAAGACGTTTATTTTCAGAAAATGTTCCCCGGGTGGACAAGCTCCCCCGGGGTGGATTACAAAATAGGTGCAGGAACGGACATTGCCGCCCCATTCCGCTCGTGCGCAATATATTTTATAGAAGTTGGCTGGGGACAAAACCTCCCCGGCTAGGAGGCGCAGAAACTACGTGAGAGGGAGCACATACTTACCTTCTCCAGTGAGGGGTAAAATGTACCCCCTCATTACGGCTAAGGTGGTTGTGGTATAAATATCGCCCCAGCTAACCGGCTGGGACGATAATCACAATAAACGCACAATAATTATATATATG
>NW_018021156.1:53928-62606 GCF_002006095.1 Pseudomyrmex gracilis
GCTGATACAAAATCGCTAATATTTCAAGGTTATGTTGTTAGCAGATGTCCAATCCTACGATATGACGTTTTACAGCTGACAATTTTAACAATAACATACTATTGAGACCATCTTTTGTCAAACGGCGGAAACTTATTTATACTCCTAATAGAAGTCAAAATTAAAAATTACTATGGTCATAAAATAAAAAAAATAAAAGTATAAAAATAAAAATAAAAATGACCCAACAATAACTTACGCGACATTCACTCTCGGAATAAGTTAGACGCGACGAACCAGAAAAATAAAAACTAAACATTAACGCAACATAACTTATACAACTCTATATATATAGGTGAGGAGGACTCTACGCCTGGCGTCCGCGGTGCGCCAGGATCGCCATCTCCCGTTCCCCGTAGCGTCGGCGAATCGCTCGCGTGTTGTCTCCGAGCGTTCCGCCGGGTGACCGATCAGCCGCCGCGTCCTGCCGCATCCCGGAGACGTGCTCCACGTAAATGTCCCGCGATCAGCGTATGGTATTGGAGACCGTGAGACGGCGCATCATCGTTGCATACGTGTTGGAAACAGCAGCTTCAGCACAGACTCATTTCTCCGGTCTCATGAGCCGAGAAAACCGACCACAAACGGCGTGACAATCATACGGTACCCTTCACGCGTGAGGGCCTCCGCAAGAGGAGAGTACTTGTCGACTTTCCTCGCTCTTGCCTCATCGAACGCCTCATGACGGTTCTCAAAGGGCACTGTGACGTCACTAATAATAATCGACCTCGACTGCTCGTGACGAATCACGAGGTCGGGCCAAAGACTCGCGAATTCGTCGTCGACCTTCTCGACCCGCTGATTAATCCAAACATTACCTGGCAGACGGCAAGCCTAAGCAAGACGGAGCAACAAGTCATCATGCCTGAGCTGTATCGCATCCGCGTAGACTCCACAATGAATGATGACGTAAAGAAGGGTCTCGGGACTCTCTCCGCAGCGCCGACAACGCGCATCGCCCTTCCCCTACCGGCGTGCGCCGCTGAGCGGCAACACGTCGAGTCGGGCTCGGTGCAGGAAGCGCCAGTCGGCGAAGCGGGTAAAACTGCCAGTGCGCATGAAGTGATTGCTCACTCCATGACGCATGGCCACCTCGAACACCTTTTCTTGGTCCTTTTTGGCGAGCAAAGTGCTCGTGTAACATGATGCGACAGCNAGGCATAATGTGTGTATGACCTGCGCCCGTGCCTCTTGTGGGATCTTTACCAGGTTACCCCTGGAACCCGACACTCCAAAAGCAGCTTCCGGGTCTCTTTTGCCCACATCCAGCGGATCCGCAATCTTGAGGACTGCCGTCTACACGCGTTCCGCGCATTGGATCAAAAGGAGCGCTCTCCACCCTCGCGGAATTTTCTCTCGGTCGAGTCCGAGAGAAAAAAAGCGATGTCCGTTGGTATTGCACCAATTCGTCGCTGAAGCATTCCTCTCAACGACGCCCACGCCAGGTTTCTGACTCCAGCGTTGCCAGCCGTGAGAACACGGAAGACGTGCGCTATCGTCAGGACGTCGGCGAGGTCAGCGAGCGGAAGCAGGCCACAGCCCCCCTTGTTAGGAGGGAGGTAGACTACTTCCGCGCTGGCGCGCTAAAAGAGGTTGAGCCACGACTTGGCCAGCCTCCTTTTTTGTTTATCCGCGACCTTAACGAGGCCCTTCTCCACTTTGGCATCCCGCAACAAGAAGTCGAGACGTGGCAGGATGTAAGTTGTCACCATCTCGACTTGCTGCCACGGGGCTAGCAATGAGCGCTCGACGCGCTGCAAATTCTCCATCATGCCTTGGATCGTGGAATAGGGGTTCTGATTAACGGAAAACCCCGTTGGAATGCCGAGNTGCCTGTAAGACTCCACTTCTGACAAGCAGTGCATCATCTCTTCCTGGATCTCGAAGAAAGTCGGGAGGACGCGATACACCCTCCCCGCTTGGATATGCAAACTCGCACACTTTGCGGGGTTGAATCGCAGACCTACCGACCGCGATTCGGTCTCCACGACGGTGAGAAGTCGTCGCATCCCCTTTGGAGAATCCGCGATTAGGGCGATATCGTCCGCGTACGCAAGTGCGGACCACCGCTGCCCCAAGATTTTATAGCCTGTGTTTACTGCGGTGGCCGCGCGCAGCACAAAGTCTATCGCAAAATCAAAACCGATCGGGCTTAGCGGGTATCCCTGTTTTACTTTAGAGCGGATGGGGATTGGTGCCGTCCACCTATTGGACGTGCGCACACATGTAGTGCACCCTTCGTACATAGACCCCCACAAGTTTGTGAGGGACCCAGGCACGCCGGACCGAGTTAGTGCCCTCCCGGATCGTCGCGTGCGGGACCAATCCAAACGCATTGGATAGATCCAGCTACGCCACGATCAATTCTCGTCAAGTGCGCCTCGCATTTGTCAGGATTTCTTGCAGGACGAAGTTGTGCTCGTAGCACCCGTCGTCTCGCAGGAAGCCCTTCCATACTAAGCTAAATTTTTTATAAAAGATCGTCCAGTCCTTCAGTTGATCGGCTACGACCGCGGCGAAAACTTTGGGCGTAGTATCACCCATAGCGAGAAGGCGCCAATTTTCTAAATCGTTCGGGCTGCCTTTTTTGTACACCAACACGGTGTTGAAGTTCTTCCAGGACGCGGGAACCACCTCTAGGCGCAAACAGATGTTAAAAAGCGCCATGAGAAGGANTGATCCAGGATCGGCTTCACGGAGGTCCTTGTAAGTTACTCCGTCGGGCCCCGGCGCTGAGTTGCCCACACGCCGGATGCGACGATCGACCTCTCGCTCCGTGAGGAATCCGTGAGAAACCGTGAGAAACGCCATCTCACCAGCAGTTAGAGGTTGGGCTGTCTCCACGACGTCGGCGCAATCCAGCGGCAAGCCGCCGCGATATANCTCGGTGGAATACTCATAGACCCGATCTTTCTNCACCTTGCAGAATTCAGGAGGCCCATGAAATACTTTCCAAACAGCTGTGCGACGGTTACCCTTGTACAGCGCCTGTATACGCGCCGCTTCGCGTATCTNGTTTGCGCGTCCTTCTCCCGATACCCCTTGGTGATTACCCTTCCTATTGGCGCCGTCTCGCTCACCGGGCGCATGTCCTGCTCCTCGACGCGGTCGCTCCGACCCCGCACGCATTGGACGATTCGCGGATACGTTTCGACGATGCCCGGCGTCCATTGCCTCCTTCCCGAAGTAATTCGCGATCAACGTCGCGACGCCCGCCGCACGCCCGACCAGCGCGTCTCTTTCAGCTAGCCGCGTGCGCCTGCCCCGCCTGTCAGCGGGAACAAGACGCGGCGCGGGGCGCTGCAGAGACGGCTGCGGGAACGTATTGTTGACAGAACGCCGCGGGCTCTGCGTATCGACGGACGCACCGCTACGAGGCGATCTCGACACTTCCCGCTCGACACGCTCGTGGGTCACGGGATTGATATTTACGGGAGAACGCCCTCGGCAGCGGCAACGCTGACAATGTTTAGCGCTCCGGCTCTTGGAGCTTCCGGCTGGCTCGTTCCGAGCCTTCTCTAATGTGGAGTAATTACTCCGACTCCCCCGAGCAACGGAAGGAGAGAATAGTTTGCCGATGTGACGGGTGGCGGGGTACGCGTCGCACGCGACCCTGACTCCGCCGGCATAATAATTGAGGATGTTTCCGCGGGGGGTGTAGCGGAGTTTCTTTTCCCCGCTCTTCTCCCGCGGCTCACGATCGACCCATCACCGCTTTGGACCTCTGATCCCTCGTTGTCTCTCTGTGGTGGCGTCGACTTCCGCTGCTGTTGCTGCTGCTGGGGGGACTTGGTGTCCTGCGTCTCCCCAATAGNGGTAGAAAGAAGAACGCCGGAATATATGGTGAGGGAGGAAGTACAAAGGGACCTATTAAGAGGTAGGGCGGGGCTCAGAGCGTGGGGCTTTGAAGAACGACTAGAAAGGGGGGAAGGCAGCGCTTTAGCGANATTATGTTGGGAGGAGATAAGTGAAAAGGAGAGGAAGGGAGAGGAGTTGTCGGGATGGGAAAGGGATAAAATAAGGTATTTTGAGGAAAGAGGATTAAACATAACGCAGATGGGAGAGGGGGAAGAAACAAGTGAAGGAAAGGCGAGTCTCCTGATCAAGAGAGAGAAGGAGATACAAAAAGAGGAAAGGTGTGTGACGGGACGAGTCCCGTCACTTTGAAATAATGTATATATTTTTATTATAATATTTTTACCCGTAATCTATATGGCCCGTAGTCTCGGGCACATCCTGACCGTCCGGTCGAGGCGTAGTCTCGACTTACCTGGCGCTTCGGCGCACACCGTCTCCGTCGGCTCCACGAGCCCGGAGATCCAATCGGCCGTTGTCACTGCCACATCAATAAACAGTCGTTCTCACGACTCAAACGGCCGTTGTCACCGCCACATCGAAACAGTCGTTCTTACGACTCCATCAGTCGTTGTCACGACTCTACCGNCCGTTTTTACGGCCCGGAGCATCTCCCGGATACAAGTGTCCCCCGTGTAAATATTCCCCGTAGGTTAAGTCCCGATTATAAATCCGCCGCGCCGAAGTAATCGCCAGCGAACTATTCCGCGTCGATAAAACCTAACATAATACTATCCGTTTGAACATACCGCGATTGAAATACCGTTCCCACTATAACCCATGTAAATAACGTTCCCGCTATAACAAAGAGACTAAGTTTGATTAAAATACCGTTCCGTTATATCAAATGTAAGAAACTTTAACTAAGTGAATAAATCTCACTACATTTCAGCATTAACCACACGAGTGTCGCAATTTCGTCCCTTCCTCTCCTCCTGAACCCTGGAGCCGACCAAGCTGTCCGGCAGGCGGAAGGCCGGGCGAAGCCGATAGAAAATCGGCTCCGTTACAGGTGGAATAGGATAAAGGAGTCAAGATATAATAAATGGTATGGGAAAACGAAGAAGGAAGGGGTACCGATATATCTAAGGAAAGGGTGGGAGNAAAGTAGATGCCAAAGAATTGCCAGGTTCAGATTGGGACATGAGATGAGAGAAGGTAAGTATTGAGAAAGGGAGAAGGAAAGGCTATGTAGAGTATGCGGTTTGGCAGAGGAAGGCTGGAAACACGTATGGGAGGACTGTGGGATATGGGGAGCAGAGGGAAATTGGGAAGATATGGTGGATTTGGTACTGGGTGAGGAAGGGGAGGGGAAAAATAGTTGAGTGGGTTGGACAAATTTAGGGACAAGGGATTAGAAGTGAAAGAGTGGGAGGAAGAGGAAGATGCGGTGCTAGTGGAGAGAGGAGGAATAATAGGATAATGGAGTGGTGGGATAGATGAATTAAGTAAGGTAAGAATGAGAGGTGAAAATATGAGTAGAGTGANCGGGAGAGGATGAGAGTAGAAGTGTGATTGGTGTGTATGAGTGGAGCCTGGCTGAAAAGGGTGAAAAGAGGGCGTAGAGTAGACTGCCAGAAAAGGAGGTCCGAAATTTAGAATAGGAGTAGGGATAGACGTGTGTGTGTATGTAGGAGTCAATTAGGTTTAAGTTAGTGTTAAGTTGTGTGAATAACTGTAAGTTAGTTATAAGGCTTTTTGTGTATTGAAAAATTGTAACCCTAAAGGGAACCAATAAAACATTATCTAAACTTACACCCTTTGGTTANTGTTACTTGACCCGTTCCTCAAACTGTTTTCACAAACTCTGCATGCCTCTTGCACTGAATAGTTAGTTGCTCGCTTTTATGCGTTGAATACAAGAACACATAAGAACTGTCCAACGCGATTCACAGTTCGATCCGTTGCTAAATATTGTAACTCACACCCAGCATCACCCTCACGCAGATACATGCGTACCTTATACAGTGATCGGCTGTTTATATAATACGTCACGAGGCTGCTACGTTCGCAAAAATTATGTCCGTTTATTATTTTACAATAACCTAAATCTTCTTTTGACAACAATGAATACGTCTTCCGTTCTTTGTCAATGCTTATCAGACTATACACAACGTCAGCAAAAACGTACACGTTGTCATGGCTGTGCACTAAAANAAGCACATGTACTACCTCATTTTCAGAAGATGATATCAAGGGAAAGTTTAGTACTACCACTACATCCGCATTTTCCACATACTACTTCCTTCAATTTTTTGATTACAGACCAATACTGTTTTGATACTGAAAACGGAAATGCATTCTCTCAGGTAACTTTGGTACCGTTTTCTTTAGCTGTGTCAGCTCCGCCTCTTGCGACACTATTGCAGGATGTATTATGCCTCGTTTAAGGTGTAACACGAACTCTACTACCTGCTTGGCACCTCTTAACAGATCTGCCATTACTGCACTGACGGTCGTCAAATACTCAGTTAACATTTGGCTCAGTTAACATTTGGTACTCATCCAACGCCAAACCCAAACGCTTTGTTACATCTAACACAACAAGTTTTCATTTTACTTTAAACTTTCCTTGAGTTTCTTCACGTGAACCACCGTTCTCTTTAATACCTAGAGTTGATGTTTTACTGCGCTTTTAAGAACTTCTTGTTTCAAACCTACCGCGTTTAAGTGATCGTTTACCAGCTTCTCGTCGCTCGCGTCCATTACCCCGAAGAGATATTTAGCTAACGAACCGATCCCGTCGACTAAACCGTGTTTCTTTTTTTCGGTTTTATAACTCAGAGATTTGATGCGCTCCACCATACTGCTCAGCTGTTCTTGTTCTTTGCTAACTAACGCAACCATGTTGTTGCAGACTTCCTTTGCTACTTGATCTACGCGATTCAATTCCCTGCAATAGTGTGGCATTTCTTTAACAAAACCACGCAACTGTTCGTGTAGTTCGCTGACCGCGTTCATGTCTAGGCTAACACCGACTTTCCAATACGATTCCACTTTGTAATACTCTCCAATCTTTTTGAAATAAATTCCTAGATTTTTGGCAAATACTTTGACTTTGTAGCCGCTAACCCCCAGGCCGCAAAACAGGAGNGGCATTCACTTGGACATCGTTCACTTAGACACGTTGCAATTAGACACGGTGCAAATAGACACAGAATTTTAGACACGGTTTAATTCGACACGTTGCATTTGGACACGGAAGAAAATGGGCACCGTTCATTTAGACACCGTTCAATTGCGCACTGTTTATTTAGACACAGAAAGATGCGCACCGTTTAACTATACACCGTTCACTTGCGCACCGTTTTTTTGTATACAGAAAGATGCGCACAATTTAATTAGACACCGTAATAATGCGCACCGTTCATTTAGACACCGTAATAATGCGTACCGTTTACTTAGACACCGTTTATTTGCACACTGTGCAGAAGGATAACACTTATCTAGTAACTGTGCAGTTGTACACCGTACTGCGCAGACGCATCCAAAGAATGCGCAGTGCAGAAGCCCAGTCTTTTACACTGTGTAGTACGCGTATAGGCACGAGAAGCAGTGTTCACAGTTGTAGCTTCCTTATAGCATGCTGAAGCGGTGGAAGGGATGCGCACAACAGTAGCGAGTTTATGCAGGTAGAATTCGTTGCTGTTGTGCGCATTCCTTCCACCGCTTCAGCATGCTCTAAGGAAGCTAAAACTGTGAACACTGACAAGAGGGCTGCGCTCCTTACAGGAGGAAGGGCTCCGTCTCTCCCCCTTGCCTCCCTCCCCACGGTGGTCCCTTGCTAAGTCTTGCGCCGGGACCTTTGGATGCGCCTGCGCAGTACGGTGTACAACTGCACAGTTATTAGATAAGCTGTGTCCTTCTGCACACTGTGCAAATAAACAGTGTCTAAATGAACGGTGCGCATTATTACGGTGTCTAAATGAACGGTGCGCATTATTACGGTGTCTAATTGAAAGGTGCGCATCTTTCTGTGTACAAACGAATGGTGCGCAAGTGAACGGTGTTTAATTGAACGGTGCGCATTTTGTTCCGTGTCTAACTGCAATGTGTCTACTTCAACCGTGTCTAAAATTCTGTGTCTATTTGCACCGTGTCTAATTGCAACGTGTTTAATTGAACGGTGTCCAAGTGCACCGCTCCCGCAAAACAGAAGCATTTTAAAAACAAAAGTTTACCTCAGTGACCGTCTATCTACTTACACAAGGTAGACCTCCGAGCAACGTCCTCACAATCGCCCATCCAAGCAATTTTAAACCGTTTTTTATATTTAATTCTTGGATCTACACTTGATCTGCCACGCGAATTTCCTTTGTTCCACACTCCGGGGCGCGGTTCTCCGCAATGACAGTGCCTTGTTGATCGTCGTGCAGGTCACACCTCGTTTTAAAAGGAAAAAAATACCTCTTTTTTTCATTGCCCTCTTTTTTCGGCAACATGTCTGACCTTGCGGGGCCCTTTACTGTTCCGAGCCCGCGTGAGTCCTTGAGCGGGCCATGTGACCTCCTTTCGGAAACCTCTCCGTCTAGTGCTTCTCCCGACGACTCTCCCTACGACAGCTTGGAGAGCTCTAGTCCGGGAACCGGCTCGACGCCTTGCACCTCTGAGCAGAGATGCCAGATTTGAGCCGCTTGCAGCATGCAGCAGCAAGTGAAGAAGATACGCACACAGACAAACAGCCTTGTCTGTGGGGCGTGTTCCGTTTGACCACAGTACGATTCGACACCGATCGATTCGACACCAAATTATTGGACACAAAATTATTGGACACAGATTTATTC
>NW_018021156.1:62976-65399 GCF_002006095.1 Pseudomyrmex gracilis
CGAATCGTACGGTGTCGAATAATTTGGTGTCGAATAAATCTGTGTCGAATCGAGCGGTGTCGAATCGTACTGTGGTCAATAGAGTATCACCCTTGTCTGTGTACGCTCGGCGCTTCGGCCAACTTCGAGCAGTAGAAGGAGACGGACATACATAACCGCTCTCTTTCTTTCGCTGTAGCGATAGCTATAGCTAACACTGCCAACCGCGAGAAACGTGCCTAGTTGCTAGCTTGTTTCTCGTGCGCGGCTCGTATGTTCCTTCTCTCTTCCTTCTTTTTTTTCTCTCTCGTACTTACATGGGCTGCGTTCCGATGTTTACTGCCGGCACTGAAAATCTATAGCANGTGACGTAAAGTATAGATTTTTAGTACTGACAGTGAATATCGGAACGATTAAACAACTCTGAAAATTAAATAGATGTATAAAAATATAAAAAACATATATATAAATAAGAATAAACTAAAATTTATATTGTTTCTAAATAAGTACCTCTTATGTTGATACTAAATAATCAATACATTGAATATATTAAAAATAAAAAATAATCAATGTGATTACAAAAAGCAACACAATAACTTTTTATACAGTACATATTTTATAGACATTAAATAGTAATGAATTTCTTTCTTTTAACTGTTACATTACAAGTTATTAAATATTAAAGATATAACAAAGACAAACACAAAAGTNAAGTGTAATAATTTTTTTATCATATATTACAACAAAACACTTATCCTTTATAAAATACTTTGGCAACAAACACTGCGTTTCTATACATAAAGAAAACCAATATAAATAACAATGTAAATAACAGTATACATAATGGTATAAATGTGTATAAAATAAATACAAAAAGGTATAAGAAAAAAAAGAAATATGTAAAGTTAACAAAAATATCTCATTTATATAACAATGAACAAATATACAAATGTCATATTTACACAAGTTTTATAATAACGTTTTTTAATCTCTTAATTAGTTGAACACACAAGTAATCAATTATTGATACGCAGTTTCCTTTTGTTCTTAAACAAATTCTATTACTTAAGAAAAAAAATTACCGTCATTTAATAATATGTTATCAGTCTTATTTTATAACACGTTGTAGCAACGATCATAATATATTCTGTATGTCGATACTGAACTTACATACGACTATCACATAAAAATTAAATATAAATTTTTTTTCGTCGTTGATTTTATTTTTTGTCAAAGTGTAATTAACAACTAACAGACATAAAGAATAACAATGATCGCTTCTACGTTATCTTTCATAGAAACTAGTTTGATAATTTCTTTTCAACAACAGAATCAAAGACGGTTTGTCGTATATACTTTATTATGTGTATATGTTATGTGTACACAGCGCGTCATTGAATCGCGGAATAGNCGCAGGGATCGGGGGGCAAGCGGGGCNGTTGCTCGTAGCGCCAACGAGCGCCGTACGAACTAATTAGTAACAATCGGATGTCCACAACTACGTCATGTCGATAATGTAACTGCTCTTTCTTCCTATTTTCTTCTCAAAACGTAAAAGTATTGGCCATTTACTTAATATTTAACGTTGACAANTAACATGTGTATATATATATATGTTTAATAGATGGATCTATTAATGTCTCCGGTAAATGGAAGGAACGTATATTGTAAAAGTCTCGTTTTTAAAAAAATATATGTATATTTAATATTAATATTTATATATGTAGCCACTAAATAAATAATAATATAATTCTATTATATTATTATTTTATTCTATTATATCTATATAGTATTGTATATACAATTACATATATGTAAAAATCAAAACATTAAAAAATGAATAGGGCGAACCGTATATAAATAAGATAAAAAAAATAACAAATAAATATATTATAACAAATAGATATAGGCCAACTGTAGAACGTATTCAGAGGAACACTCACGGACACAGAAATCATATATTATATATGTATATGAATTATTATATATGTATATTTATAATATATGTATAAATATATATATTTATATTATATATGTATAAATATATATATTTATATTATATATGTATAATATATGTATATTATATATAAATTAATTATGTATATATATATATACAATTAACTTTTTCTGTATGATTTCTGTGTCTGTGAGTGTTTTCTTCTGAATACGTTCTACAGTTAGCATATATCTATTTGTTATATCTTTTTTATCTTATTTATAAACGGTTTGCCCTATTCATTTTTTAATAGTAATTGTAGATATATATTGATAAATGCCTAATCTAAGGCCAAAAACGTTCTATATGTTACCTGCTTGAATAAAGTAATGCATCTATCATACACACGTTATCACCAGTGTTTTTGCTTTAAATGGCCATTATACATTTCCTGTTTTATAAGAATTTATTGAAGCTTACTACACTCCTATTCAATTTTTAATGTTTT
>NW_018021156.1:67019-68258 GCF_002006095.1 Pseudomyrmex gracilis
GCACACCAACTAAAAGATTTTAAAGAGATTATATGAAGAGTAGTTAGAAGAGGTTATATTAATGAGGTTATAGAAGCATCACTAACTTATTGAAAATAGAAATTTGCACATATTCATACATGTACACATTTATGTTAAAATGTGTATAAGCCAAATATATAGAATTATAAATGTGTGTGTGTGTGTGTATACTTACTTTATATTGTAGGAAAATTTATTAAAATTGTTAATTTATTAGCGACCTCTTTCATCCAAAAGTTGTAAGAATATCGATTGTAATGATCAATAGTAACTCTTAAGGAGTCGAACAGGCGGCGCTGAATCGACCAGCCGGTTACGACGGTTATAGCCATGTGGCAGAAGAGCTCCGTACCTCGTGTGAAGATCAAAGTGTAATAATTTGCTCCTTCTGAACGGTGCGCGCTCAACTCGAACAATTAGTCGTATTGATTGTTAATTCGGAACATTACCTTGTAATTAATTATAATAGTATCTGTAAGTGCGGTATATTTAAATTAAGTAAACTGTTTTTATATCGTTTACTGCTTGCATTACTTTTAATATTACATTTGCTTTTGTTCCAATTCCGCCGTTCCTTCATTCAACGGTTTTCATCCATCCAGACAATTATAAATCATTTAGATCTTACAATATATCCAATATAATTATATATCCAACTTGCCGAGCACAAATTGCAAGATACACNTTTCTCACAACACAGTACAGCCTTGTTTGTGCGGGCAATAACCGTTATCTTATATCAAAACCGATAAACTATACGATTTCAATTTTTTTGTTTACAAAATTGCCGAATGTGTATAATAATAAATTAACGATTATTGCTTGCATAAACAAGGTCTCAATGCTGAAGCTGATACACTTCTAGACAAGGGGAAAAGACAAGCAGAGAGAAAGAATAGATTGTGCTGCCGAAGAATCACCAAATTAAAAGTTGCAACATCTGTNGGTCCTCCTGCAATGCTTACCTCAGCACGCCATNATATCATTTTGTTAGCATACAACGCGTGTCATCACTGAACAGCACTGTACCAACATATTGTTCACATGGCATGCTTTTCACGGCGTGCTGACACCATAAACTTATCAAGAGGCACGGTAGTGCCTCGCGCCAAGTATATGCGCAAACGAAGTGCGCGCGCGCTGCGCGAGGTACCCCGTGCCTCTTATACGCGAAAATGGCCAAATGGCAATATCGAGATTTTCTGATCTCAACAACGG
>NW_018021157.1:0-4091 GCF_002006095.1 Pseudomyrmex gracilis
TTTTACAAAAAAAGTGATATCACAAAGTAGCACCAAATAAATTTTGTAAGTTACTTTTGTACATTATTATCCTAATCTAAGTACATACATAACTATTTTGTTAAGTTTTCGTTACGGAAAAAATTTTGAAAGAAAGAATTGTCTGAGCCTATTAAATTAACAAAAGGATGTGTAGTGAAACTAACAAGTAGACCCAGCAAAACTTTCCGTGAAAAACAATAAAACGAAAAACTAAAAATTTTGTCAAAATAAAAAATATTTAATGCAAACCAACTTGGCGCGGCTGCACCTCAAATATAATGAACTGAAATTCTTATATGCACGACTGTCTGATACTTACATGTGCACATGTAAAATATGTCTGTCTGTAGATAAATTTTATTTATTATACATTGAGACAAAAAAAGAAAAATAAGCTATTTTATACATTTGAATTTCACAAATACATTTAGATTTAAATTTGATTGGCTGTCTCAGTGAATTGTCGCTATTATGTGCAATATTACTATTTCTAATCAAATATACATATAGCTTATTCTTTAAAAATTAATTGTATAATATTTTGTAATAAATAAATTGCAAATTTATTATATTTTTACAAATATCTAAACAGAAAAATGAACATCAACATGTAATAATATTATTTTATTTTTTATAAGCTGTTGTACAGTATCTTGAACTCTATCTTGATTAGTTTACACAAATAAACTTACTAGTTTTACATAAATAAGTTAGCACTTTACTTACTGTCTTATTATTTCTAAAATTTGCCCTATATTTTATAGTATATTTTATTTTTTAGACCTCCTATTTTCACACTTTGTACTTTTTTGTTATTGTTGAAAAAAATTAAATTGTGAAGACTTTTGTTAATAGACGTTATAGCAAACATATTTCAAAAATTCAGCATAAAGTAAAAGTCTTATTGCATTTATATCAAAGTAATGTTAATTGAAAATCGAGTAATATCTGCCTTTATTTCTATTAATTTACATTTATTTCTATTACTTTACACCTTGAAGACTAAAGTATTTCTCTCTTAAACAAATAATGTGGTTTGCAACTATCTGTTATATTATTACAAAGTACATGTTTTTTTATACCTTAACTACTATCCATACTATCTTCCAATTCTTAATTTTCAGCGACGTATTTATAATTTTCATAGGTTATATTTAGAACATTTTATAAAAAGCTCACTTTGTAAGTTTTGATTTATTGTGAAATTTTTCATATTGTTGTTGTTTTGATATTTATATTAGTATTTTTGTATTTATAATAGTATATACTCCGAAATTTAATTTTACATGTAATTAAATGTGTTTCTCTCATAAAAATTGTGTATTTGCAATGCGAAAAACTTTAGTGATGCGATATTTCATAGCTTTATTTTAGATTTATCGCAAATGTTATAGTAAATATGTATTTATTAATGTAATTTAGTTATGTTTTAACTAAAACCAATAATATTTTTATACTGCGAATATAAATAGAAATATAAATATAAGTATAAATATAAATATAAATATAATGTAAGCCTAAAAGAGTAAAAAAGATATTTTGCAAGCGTTAGAATATACTGCGAAGTCTCGTTATGTTTAACTCTGAAATACTTGCCAAACATAATAGAAAGTTTCGGGATTCTATGAAAGTACATGAATTCGAGCATCGTTAAATACTGTTACATTGCGAGTGCAAAGTGATCTAATTTATGTGAGGATGCTAAACGTCATTCTCGTTACCGAAGATGAGGGTTATTATTTCACAAGACTATAAAATATTAGTAAACTAATGTAATGTAATTTTAGTTTTGTGCTTCTTTCGATGTTAATGTACTCTATATATTTTTTTTCTTTACTTTATGTATAATTAAATAAATACTATATCTGATTATCTTCATATCTCTCTTGATATCTTGATACACAACAAAACACAACAAGACGACTTGTCAGACATATTGAAAATATCAGACATTTAGAATTATAAGTGTTTTTGGTCAAATTCAATGATACATCTTCAAATATTGTTACGATCAGGACCTACCGACAACCTGCCATGTTTTCTTTTTATTTATCCTTCTCTCTCTCTTTCTCTTTCCGAAACAGAATCGTTTTTGCAGTCGGTCCGGTTCTCGACGTCACCGACCTACCGGAACGCGTCGCGACGGGCTTGAGTGCGATGTCCGATCAGAATCAGATACAAAAGATAAAACAAAAATTTTAGTATAATTTTGAGAAAGCAATATCATTTTTGTAAACTTTCTCTATCAATCAATGAAATAAAAAAATGTACATAATAGTGTTCGTTTTTCTCAAATTTTATTTGATAAAAAAGCCTTTTCTATAAAACGTCTATCCTACAATTTGATTTACACACACATATACAGACATACAGAGAGAAAGAGAGAGAGTGTCCAAAACATCGCACGCAATTTTGAAAAGTGAGGATCCGAAAAAAAGAAAAAAAGCTATATAAACATAGATCTGGAAATAAGTTGTTTCCAAGTTATAACCACTTTTATATATGATGTTCATTTTGAACATCATATTTAATTTGATTTTAATATCTGTTTATGTTTATTCTTAATTTTAAAGATAATGTAATCGTATTTACAAATATTGAAAAATTGAAAAAAAGTAATAAATAAAAACTAAAAATTGAAAAATTAAAAAAATTAAAAATAGATGCCAAAGCGGACTATGCTTCCACGTGATACACCCTGAGTAACGCCCAAATAGTTCAAAATAAAGTTATTTATATCTGATGTGTGAAGTGGGCGATTCGAACAAATTCGAAGTTATTTATGTTAAAACACAATAAAATAAATTCTGATTTTAATTATGAAAACCAAATTACGATTTTTTAACATAAAAGTGGCTATAACTCAGAAACGATTTACTTCCGGATCTATGTTTATAGCTTGTTTTCCTTTTTTTGGATTCCCAATTACTTTCCGAAGTATTGCGAGCGATTTTCCGGACACCCTGTATATATGTATATATGTGTGTGTACATATATATATATATATATATGTATATATATACAGGATGTCCGACAATTACTTTAAGATCTCTCGTAGGCAGGTAGAAAGAGTAAAACTGAGTCGAAAAGTCTTGAACAATTTTTTTCTATTACATATAATAAAGGAGTAATTATTGAATAAATCAAGCCAATCAGCGCCGACCTTTAGCCGAACACACGTCAGTGAGCCGCGCGGAGCGCTCCCGCACACCACGCGCGTGGTTCACTGACGTGCGTTCGGCTAAAGATCGGCGCTGATTGGCTTGATTTATTCAATAATTACTCCTTTATTATATGTAATAGAAAAAAATGGTTCAAGACTTTTCGACTCAGTTTTACTCCTTCTACCTGCCTACAAGAGATTGTAAAGTAATTGTCAGACACCCTGTATATACATATACATATATATACAGGGTGTCCCAGAATTGCCGTACAATCGCTCGTAGGCAGGTAGATGAAGTAAAACTGAGTCGAAAAGTCCTGAACCATTTTTTTCTATTATTTATAATAAAGGAGTAATTATTGAGTAAATCAGGCCAATCAGCGCAAACCTTTAGCCAGACGCACGTCAGTGAGCCGCGCGCCTGGTGTGTATGGGCGCTCCACGCGGCTCATTGATCTGAGTTCGGCTAAAAGTCGGCGCTGATTGGCTTGATGTATTCAATAATTACTCCTTTATTATATGTAAGAGAAAAAAATGGTTCAGGAATTTTTGACTCAGTTTTACTCCTTCTATTTGCCTACAAGAAATTGTACGGCAATTCTGGTACACCCTGTATATACACACACACACACACACACACACATGTATAAATATACATACATATATAAATCATAAGAATCAGAAGGCAACGTTGTTTTGATAGTGTTACGAATGTGTTTCACGCAGAGGAATGTTAAGAAGATTCTTTCGAACGATGTCTTAGGACGAAGGCACAGGACAATGTATCAAAAGAAAACCCCAAAAATATTCTTGGAATCTCATCTCATACAAAGACACGAAAAAAAGAAAAATATTCCAGCGAAAAGAGAGAGAGAGAGAGAGAGAGAGAGAGAGAGAGAGAGAGAGA
>NW_018021157.1:4153-14261 GCF_002006095.1 Pseudomyrmex gracilis
AGAGAGAGAGAGAGAGAGAGAGAGAGAGAGAGAGAGAGAGAGAGAGAGAGAATCCCTACTCTACTCTATACTTAGAGAGAGCAGAGAACCCCACTACAAATGGCAAACACATATAGCGACGATGACAGTGGTCGGGAGAGGAAAGAAGTATGCGGTGAAGATAGCAGCGACAGTACGAGAGTGAGAGGTCGTAGAGAGATTCGCACGAGAGAAACGGAGACTAGTGCTGGCTCTGAGCTTCGAGTTTTTGGAACAGTCAGCCGCGGCAGCAGCAGCGGCAGCGACGGCGGCGGAGGAGTTAGTTTCTCGTAGTTGCTCGTACGGCGATTGCAGCAGTGATAGCGATGACGTCGTGCGTGAACATACCGCATCTCGTCCTTTTAGTGTGAAACCGACAATTGTGCCAGCCGTAGTGGTCGCGGCACCTGCTGCGACGTTCTCGCTGACGCGCTATTATCGTGTATTCTGCTATGAAACGCGTCATTGTTTTTAAACGTAAATTTGCAGTGCATTTTCATTTTTCCAAGTTCTAATTTTATCATAAAAATCTTCACAAAAATGTTTTTATGAAAGCCACATCGATCGTCGGTTGACTTGTACAGAAGAGAAACTCCGTTTTTGCGCACGACTATCTTCGTAAAAGAAAAGTGTCAAAATTCTATTGAGAAGTGTAAACATATAATATTTGCTTGTAATAAATACATTGGCAAATTGCGTATAAAGAAGATTGTAATACGCAAAAAAGAGTTATCGAGACTCGTCTTTTAGACTTAAAAGTGAAAACGTGTTCTTCTCATATATCGTCTCGACTGTGTTTGATAATAAATCTAATAATTAGGCAAAAAAATAAGCAGCCATTTCGAATAGAGCGACAATCATCGACGCAGCAAGGTGAGTCTCTTAATTCGATTCTCGAGGGTCAAGAACGGCCAACTTCTCGCGCAACGAGCGATGAGTAAGTTTGCTAAATTCGGATTTTTAATATAATTATGAAATTTGACAAGATCCAAATATCTTGAAAAATTACATATATTTTTAGAAGGACGCTGCACTTTATTTTTGTTCTTTTTTATTAGTATAACAATATATATTTTTTAACATTTGTAATTATTTTCTAACGATATAATGTCAATTTTTCTTAGTTTCTCGAAACTTTTGAAGAATATTTGTTAAAAAATACTAATTACTAAATTAGAGACATGTACAAAGATGTATAAAGTTAATTTAAAAACCTGCTTAAATACATCTCTATTTAGCTCTAGAATTTATTCTATTTGATGAGATGCATATCTATTATTATAATGCTAAAGTTTATCTGACATGTCGATCTTACGGAACTTTTTTCTTAAGTTTTCTTTTGCCGCATAAACTGAAAAATTTCATGTATATATCATCACAAGTTTCTTCTATTGTTTAAAATAAGTCTTTATTCTTACAAGTCTACTATATATTTAAGGAAATAATAAGCGATAATAGCGTTAACATTACCGTGGCGAGAAAAACCTTCATTGAAATTAGTCGAATACTCCTTTGAATGCCGAATGATGTATCGCGTTATCTTGTAATAATCCTCAAAAATTTATTTGGCGGAGGTCGATGGTTCTCTTTTCCGCATGAATCGACAAGAGGCCTGTCGCGACCTCGACCTCGGGAAATAACGTGGAATTACGATCCCGGATAATTCAAATGGCTGGGGATAATGTAACGTGAGACCTCGAAGCCGAAGAAGAGAAGAAAGCAATCGCCAGTTTTTGTATAATCTTTGCAATTTTTGCTATAATGGAATCGTCAAGTACTCTTCCTTTCCTTCTCTTTTTTTCTTTATCTTAATGTTTTAAATTTAATTTGGTTACGGAAACATAATTATATTCTTTCTTTTTATCTCTTGCATCGTAATACATAATTTTGTTTTTGCATGGCCCGTGAGCTTACAGTGTTTCACGCGCATTGCAATTAAAAAAACTCATAACTTGTCTTTAGTACTACTATAGTGTGTTCTAAGAAAAGCAACTTTTGCGGACGCAATCATTAATTCTCGACACAATGCCAGATAATTAAACTGCTTTATTGTTCCCGAGAAAAAAAACTTGCTTAATCTAATTTTCATGATAACACATTTAATAATCTTGACGGATTTTGAATCTTCGGTAGTGTCTGCCATTGAAAAAGATATCTCGGGAAAGCGACCTTTTCGTTGTACACACAATGCAGTGGCTTTTAGTGTCGTTGACTGCAAATCGCGTGGGGGATGAAAGCGAGCGCACCAGGTCGCCGCGGCAGCATGTGTTAAAGTGGCTTGTACGACGATGTATCGTAAGAGAGATAGACGTTAAGACAGAAAATATTATTCTTACGAAAGGTCGTTCAAGTCTTGTTCTTACATAAACGTACTTTCTCCCTAAAAAGCTTTAAAGTAATACAAATAAACTATCACTTTTATATTGATAAAAATAAAAAGTAAAACTAACGAGATCAACTATTAAAAGCAATCCAGTTTTCTTTGCAACAATGTCACTTGACATTTTTAAGTTTTACTGACTCTTATATGTATACTTTCTATATATATTATATACATATATATATATATCTTTATTATACCGTGAAAACTCATTTTATTAACAATATCATGCATGAGATAAAGAAATTTTATACGAGAATAATAGTGAAAAAATACACATCCTATTTTTCGAGATATACAGTCGACCAAATTCTTTCTTATGTATTATTGATTTTATAGAAACACTATTCAATACTTTTTTGAAACCTGAATAAACAAAGTTTTTTGATGGAGTTTTGGTCGCGGAAAACGAATCTAACAGCGACATTGGTCACGTCAGGTTTCCAAAAAAATTGAGGTTAAATGTACCAAGGAGGGCCATTAACCAACAAGGTTAAATATGGTAGTAAAACATTAGCAATTTTGGCCACATTTATACCTTGACGCCGGATGTATGCGTTATTTTTGTAGTTTAATAAAATTTCTGAATGACGCATGTGCGTCATCAAACTAAAGTGATGTACTTCGATTTTCTTTATGCTATTTTCAACGTGCTTCAAAACGCTTCGGCTTCAAGATGTTTACCATTTTTTTGCGATCATACTAAAGTTTTTTTGCAATTTTATTTACGTCACATTTAAGTGCTGTTGCAATTGCCAATTTTGCTATTGCATTTGTTTTCAGCAACCAAAAATCTATCAGAAAACACTTTGTTTATTCAGATCCCTCAAAATAGATCTATTTTTGTAAAAGTGTGTAATCGACGATTTATCTTGATTAAACAAAACTACTATATACAGTAGTATATAAATGAATCTATAAAAAATTATGTAACACCTAATAATAAATTAAGTACCTTTAGATAAGTCAAGTACTTTCAAATTTTGAGCTCTCGTTTTATAAACTATATGTAAGTAACTCTAATAAAAAAAACTATGAAATATTAGAATGCTATCTTTCTACACGCTAAACACGCTATATAGCGTCGCAATTGTCATTATTTTGTTTTGCAGTTTTCAAGTTCACGTTTTTTTAATCCGACCTTTTTTTAAGATCGAGCGTTGGTAGTTCCAGCACTTATTTATTTTTATCAGTATAAACTAAAAATATCACACTCATTCTACGTTCTCTCTTTTATCATATTTAGTGCATTTGTAAGAGTCTCAAGTTACGCGAAGACAAATAAATCAGCCATTTCACTGTTATCACATGCGATCCTTCTGCTAAGGCATCACCGCAGACATTAATTCTAGTAAAAATTATAAAGAGTATTATTGTTATGATGAGACTGTTATAATTATATTGTAAAAAGAAAAATGTATATACTACGCCAGACAAATAAAGTTCTTCTTGATATAAATCCTCTTGTCTTAGGTGACTTTCTTGACTTATCTATCGACTCTCACCATTTAAGTTTTCTTCTTGTACTGCCATCCCACTACTCGCGCTGTCCACTATCCTGATTACGCGCGAGTGCGCAAAATAAACATAACTAGCACTATTTTTTTACTTTTCGGCAATGTGCTTGTTATGTTAGTTATATTTATTTTGCGCATTCGCGCATAATCAGGATAGTGAACAGCAAGAGTATGCAATAGTGGGATGGCAGTACAAGAAGATATAAATATATATATATATATATATAAATCGTCGTTAAGACTAAATTTCTCTCATGACATATGTGTGTGTGTATATATATAAATAAGAGAATTCTAAATCGTCTTGTTTTACCGATGAGATATTACAATTGCAACTTTTCTTCTTGTGTTTCTTTCCTTGTCTTTTGTTTGCCCGTTTCTTATTTAGCTTGAGACGGATTTACTCTTTCTTCTCGTTTTTCATTAGATTCTGCTAACGTAGTACAAACATTGGATCAACTGATGTGCTCGTAATCTCTTTACATCCTTGAATGTATACTGCAGTGTATTCTGACGTAGTGCAGTGTATTCTAGTATCATTTTTTGTATATAACTTTTATATTTCAAGATTACATGCAAGTTTTATTAAGCTTATTGTAACTCGAAAAACATTTTCGTTTTTTAATAGACTACTTTCTTTTGTTATTCTTTTGTATTTTGTAAAAGCATTTTTCATTCCGTTCAGTAGTTACGATAAATAGTTATTTTTAAATAATGTCGCAATAATGTCGTAAACAGGACACTTCAGCATCTTCTTAAGTCATGATGACTTTACTGTATAGAAAATAAAGTCTCTGTGTTCAAAAACAATATGCGATTGTCATGAAATTGAATCGTTAAGCAAGTCGACAACCAGCCACGCACCATAAAGATTATCATGGTAAACGAGAATATAAAGATGCGAATAGTCTTATAATTTGCGTCAACAATAAGTATGACATATCGACGATTCAGGGTTAGCAAAGTCCGTTTTTTTTTTGGAAAAAGTCCATGCCAGTGGAAAAAACCGGTTTTAACCGGTATTTTCTGGTAAAAAACCGGTTTTTTCTTATAAAAACTGGCAAAACCTAATGCTTTCTAAAACGAATTTTTTTAAAAACAATAAGATAATTAGAAAATCTTTTTACCGACATCTTAATTCATAGGCAGCTCGATAGTGGCGTCTTATAGTCTTAATTACGATTGTGCGCAAGAATCTGTGCGTGAAAAAAACAGATGAAAAGCGCACGATCATAGGGTAAACTGACCAGTACATGACTACCTACCAGTGAATGACCACTATGAAAACTAATGTAAATGTTATACATAATAATTATTTTTTATTTATTAAATAGTATACATTTGTATTTTTAATAATCTAAATTTTCGATTAAGTAGAATTTAAAAGTAGTAATAATTCAAGTTCTCAGTAAAAATGTCAGAATTACTAGTACTCTTTACTTCTTAATGTAATTTATCAAAATATAATCTAAAAAGCGTATAAAAAGACAATTCTGAAAACTATGTATTGTAATTTTATAATTTATTATTTTAGTATGTAAATAAAATATTACAGACTATATATAAAAATTATTAACTAAAATAGATTTTAAAAGTTTTAAAATAAAGTAAATTATTCATAGTTTTAATTATTTTGTCGGTCATTTGGTACGTGCAATCAAAGTGCTCGGCTAATGAATGACCGATTGGTCAAAAATTGGCAGGTTAGACATTTTCTGCTACCAATTGATGATCGACTACTCAGTGTGTAGATACAGTTTGAAATTGACGCTGACATTATGAGAAAAAAACAACTTTTAAGTGATAAATGTGCAAAAAAAGTCAACAAAAGTAAAAAAATAAACGAAAGACTAAATATAAAAGAAATTATAAACAATTTAAGTATACAGAGGAAAGTTTAAAAGAAGCTATTGAAAAAGTTAAAAGTGGGGTTATAAGTGCAAACAAAGCTTCAGTGCAATACAATATACCAAAAGGAACTTTAATAAATAAATTACACAATAATGAAACTACTTAAAAAAAAATGGGTCCTCCGACAATATTAACCCCAGAAGAAGAAGAAAGAATAGTTGAGTGGATAATACAAAAAGCTCAAATTGGATGTTCTATGCATCCAATACTTGTGAACTTAGCAGTCAAAAGTGTTTTGGACAAAGTTAATCGACCTTGGCCTATGTTAATTTTAGATGGCTCATATTAGCCTCTTCATACTTAGTTTCAATTTTTCACGAGCCTTGACTATTCATTCGTTTGATTTTCACGCTGAGCTGAAATGGAGCGTTATTAAAAATTATCAGAACATCGATTTATATACGAATATTGCGAGACAGACTCCAAGTGCCTCGGTGGCCTAACAGGGAAGGCGATGGCACGGAAAGCCGGAGATTCCAGGTTCGACTCCTGGCCGAGGAGTTTTTTTCGCAATATTTTCAAATTAGTTAGGGGGGTATTTGGGATCTTTCATATACGAGATGCAAATCTAGCATCCTATATGATTTTATGAATTGAAATTTCAATTAAAAAAACTCACATGTAAAAATAATTTACATGTGAATTTCATACATGTGTATATATATATACATGCACGCTTATTCCTGCACAACAACCTCGGAATGGCTCGTATTGGCCTATGTTAATCTTAGATGGCTCATATTAGCCTCTTCATACTTAGTTTCAATTTTTCACGAGCCTTGACTATTCATTCGTTTAATCGACCTTATCCTTTCAAGAATAATATGCCTGGAGAAAAGTGGTTCAAGTTATTTCTTAAAAGACATTCAGAAATCTCATTAAAAAACACAGAAGTTTTATCAAAAAGTAGAGCTGCAGTTGCCGAAGAAAAACTCAGAGAGTGGTTCGCAAAACTGCAACAATATTTAGAAAAAGAGAATGTGTCTGACATTTTGAGTGACCCTTCACGTATCTATAATATGGATGAAACTGCAGTGCAGTTATGTCCAAAACCTGGTAAACTGTTAGCAGAAACAAAGGAAAAAAATAATTATTATATTTTAGCAGGCCAGGAGAAAGAAACTATAACAGTACTTGGCAGTTATTCCGCTGATGGAAGAACAGTTCGTCCCATGATAGTCTATCCTTATAAGAGATTTCCTCCTAAAGAAGTCGCAGCTTCTGTGTCTGACGGATATGTAATTGGACATAGTCCAAAGGGTTGGATGACTACCCAAACTTTTAACACGTTTAACAAAACTGGGTTTTTTAAATAACTTGTAAATGATGGCGTTAAATTTTCTGTGCTTCTGTTGCTCGATGGTCACTCTTCTCATATAAGCTTAGAAATGTATGATTTTTGTAAAATGCATGGTATCATTTTATACTGTCTTTACGCTAATGCAACACATATATTGCAACCTTGTGATGTTACAATATTTAGGCCACTCAAAAGGTGTTGGTAGAAGAAAGTTGCAGAACATTCTCAAACGTCAAATGAAGCGATAACTAAATCCAATTTTGCACCATTGTTCAATGCTGCTTTTGTAGAAGGAAGTAATCCAGAAGTCATCAAAAAAGCTTTTAAAAGTTGTGGCTTATATCCGTTTGATCCAAATGCATCTGATTATTCTAAGTGTATATCATATAGGCGTAAGCTGATAAAAAATAATTTATTGCAAAACAGTATGGAAAATACAAATAAACAAAGTAGCGTGAAAAGTCAAGAAAATGATATGAATAATATCATTTTGTCAAGTGTAGAGTCAAACATACCTTAAAATATTTTAAATCAGTTTATAAAAGCTTATCAAGCTAATGAACTTCCACCAATTGAGTATGTTTTATATAATATGTGGAAAAATTTAAAAGATGTGTTAAATGACACAAGTTTTAAAAAAGATAAAAATCAAGCTACTCATGATGTACATGAACCTCTACTAGAAGCGCAAGTACTTGGTGAAAATCAAGCTACCTATGATGTTGAACGTCTACTAGAAGAGCAAGCACTTGATGAAAATCAAGCTATCCATGATGTTGAACTTCTACTAGAAAAGCAAGCACTTGATGAAAATCAAGCTATCCATAATGTTGAACTTCTACTAGAAGAGCAAGTGCTTAATGAAAATCAAATTACGCATAATTTTGAACTTGCAGTAGAAGAGCAAGTACGTGGTAAAAATCAAGGAACGCATAATTTTGAAACTCTAATAGATGAGCAAGTACTTAGCGTT
Organism: Pseudomyrmex gracilis; assembly: GCF_002006095.1. Taxonomy (NCBI): domain Eukaryota; kingdom Metazoa; phylum Arthropoda; class Insecta; order Hymenoptera; family Formicidae; genus Pseudomyrmex; species Pseudomyrmex gracilis. Next base: position 12,253 of record NW_018021157.1, read on the forward strand.
GATTCTCAATTAAATAATTCAACCGTTAATTCTGAACTAGTAGGTGATACAGTTGTGGATGTAATAGGTACGTATACTTTCATATCTTCAATGATTATATAAACTTTAAATAAATAAAATACTAGAAGTACGTTTTGTTATTTAGATATCACTGAAAAAGACTTTAATAAAATATTAAATAATAATAATGAGCATGTAATGTATGATACATACAAAATGTAACTAGCTGCATCAAACCACTTAATTTAATAAAAAAGACAATGGAATCACAAGTATCGAAATGGGATTCTTTAAGTACAAATTATTCAAAAAACTTAACACAAGAAACCATATATTCTGAAAAAGAAAACTTAAAAATTACTGATCAAAAAAAATTCAGCAAAAAGATGATATAGATAAAATGTGGAAAGAAGCATTACATTTTCCTGAAATAAAACCTAAAAAACCAAGAACAATAAAACAAGAAACTAAACTTTTTGCTATTACATCTGAAGATTGGAAAAAGCAGCAGGCAGAAAAGATGAAAAAAGAAGAAAGAGAAAATAGTCTAAAGGAACTTAGAAAATTTAAAAAAGAAATCGAACAAAAACTTAAAAAAAAAAGTAAAAGAAAATAAGAAAAAAGAAAAAGAAAAAATGAAGTTACAGGAAGAAATGAAAAAGAGAAGGAAGAAACTGAAGCCAAAATACAATCACTTTTAAAGAGAAAGGCTGAATTGTTAAATATAGAAGATTATGAGGCTAGTCTTAAAGTTCCTAAAAGAAAAGTAATGAAAAATATTACACACACACAAACAGTATTACTAATAATAAGTTATTTTAAAAAGTAAATTATAAGAAATTAATACAAGCTGTTATTTTATTTCATGATATTAATATTTATTCTTAACATTTTATAGTTTATTTAAAAGATTATAGTTTATAAAAAAGAATTAATACTTGTAAAATTATTCCGATGAAAAAAAGTAGTACTATTTATGAGTTTGACTGATTTGTTGATTAAAAAGCTTTCCATTTATAAAAAAGAAGTCTGTGAATTAGAAATAGATTATTAAAAACTGTGTTAATAATTACACAAGGTGATGATTCATGTTCTTAAATAATTTTTTGTTGTTAAAAGGTTTTGAATAAAAGTTTGAATTTTATGATATTTTTTATTTAATTTCTTAATACACCTATATAATTAATATAAAAACATTTTTATAATTAATTAATTGCGTGTCAGATTTATTTAGGTATATAATTAATCAGTCGGTCATTCATTGGCACAAACTCGGTCATTTATTGGATATAAGTAGTCATTCACCGGATTTTTGAGTAGTTTATACATTTTACTCAATTTATAAATAATTTCAGTACCATTTTGTTTTTAGTATTGTTACTATTTAAAGAAAATATAACTGCACATTGAATAAAACAAGTTTTATTAGCAATTTTAATAAATTTATCTTATTTTTATCTGTAAATGTCCATAAATGGAACAATTCGGTCATTCACTGGTCCGTTTACCCTACTTCGTTTGTAATCTCTTGTATTTTTTCACGCTGCGATCGTAAGAAAAACGATATTATAAATAACGTAAAAGTAAAATTAATATGAGTGCAAAAACTACAGGAGAAAAACACAAAGATGTTGCGTGGGGTTACTTTGAATCCATTTCAATTAATGACATTCATAAACAAAAATGTATTTCTTGTGGTACATTAGTTAACGGAAAAGTTCAACGAGTAAAACAACATCTGCAAAAATGCAACCCTAAAAAAAAGATAACTTGAACGAAGATAAAGAAAAAAATGAAGATAATATAAAACTGTACTTCTTGCAATGCTTCTTATGTGGGCCAGACCAAGANGAAATTAAAAACCAGAATTACAGAACACAAGAATCAAATCAATCGAAAACATTTAGATCCATCTGTTGTTACTGAACATCGCCTTCAGACAGGGCATGATTTTAATTGGAATAATGTACGTATCATGGATCGTGAAAACCATTATAATAAACGATTAA
>NW_018021157.1:14646-16853 GCF_002006095.1 Pseudomyrmex gracilis
ATCTTTTCTGTACTGTTTCTTTGATTTTTGTAATTTTTATATTAATTTATTTATGTAGATTTTTGTATGCCACTGAAGATGACTCAAACCGAGAGTCGAAACGTTTGGCATGTTTAAATAAAGATTCTTGTTTATACATCAACACCTAGTATTTCACTCCGTATCGGCCCTTTCTGCATATATATTTTTTTTTACAATTTCACGGAGTATAAATCAAACAATTATATTGTTAATATAAAACTTATGAAAGAGAAAAACAATGATACGGAGAAAACACAAAAGATAAAAAAACAAACTGAATCTCCTTCTTGTTCTTATACAGCTTTGAAACAGCCATCGATCTCAAATTGTACAATTAAAACTACCAATGCATATAAAGAAAAACTAGATAAGGCGATGGCAAAATGTTTTTATGCTTGCAATATACCTTTTAGAGTCTTTGAGAATAAACACTTTAAAGATTTTATTCAAATTTTATGATCAGGTTACGAACCTTTAAATAGAAAATAGTTATCTGGAAAGTTTTTAAACAAAATTCATAATAAAATAATAGATAAAGCGCAAACCAAACTGAAAGGAAAAACACGTTACGTTAAGGCAAGATGGTTAGAGTGATGTTCATAATACATCAATTATTGCTAATGTTTTGTCTACTGGTAAATCATCTTATTTCCTATCAGCAATTGATTCTGAATCTAATATAAAATCTGCAGATTACTGTTTAAAAGTGGTACAAGCAGCTACTGAAGAAGCCGTAACAAAATTTAATTGTAAAGTACAGAGTTTTGTTTCTGATAATGAAAAGAAAATGGTTCCTAATGAGAAATAAATTATCAGAACTATATAATGATGAGAAGTTTATATCATATGGTTGTGCCTCACATTATTTGAATTTAGTTGGTGAAGAAATCTTCAAAATGAAAAACATCAAAGATTTAATAATAAATATTGTAGAAGTCCAGAAATACTTCAAAAATCATTATTGTGCAGGAGCATGGCTAAAGAATTATGAAGGATCATGCATCAGTTACCTGGTGAAACAAGATCGAACAGTCAACTAAAATGTTTGGAAACTTTTATTTGCAATCGACAGTTTTTCATCCAAATAGTTGATGAGCACGAAAAAGAGATAGATGACAAGATTGTCCGCATCATTAATAATGTTCTCATTTTAAAGAAGCAAAATCTTTGTACAGCCAATATATATAGCAAATACATATAGTAAAAGCACTTGATAAGGTAAAACTAAAAAAATATTTATTTAAAAAAAATTTAATTTTCTACTTTTATTATTTTTACTTCAATCCACATTTGTACATACATACATTGTGCTCAGAAGATTTATATATTTATTAAATGTATATTATAATTTTTTCAGTGAAACTTTAGAGATAAAAATAATACAATACAATGTTTAAATATTTATTAAAAATATAACACAAATAATAAGTTAAATCTATATATTTCTTTAATATTTTATTTTAATTCTCTTATAATTTATTCAATTTTTAGTGCCAAGCTGACGATTGTAACATAGCAAACAGTACCAACTTATGGATAATGTTAACAAATAACGAAGAATTGGAATCATATAAAAATATTTTAGAAAAAAGATTTTCTGAAGCTATTACATCTGCACATATGCTAGCTTATATGCTACATCCGCAATATGATAGCACAAAACTATCCAAAAACCAACAAAAAACCGTAAGAAATTATGCAGCAAACTTATCACCTGATTCTTTAACATTTATAATGTCATTTCAAGCAGAGGCCTTTTCCAAAATCATTTTTTTTTTTTTGAGAAAGCTAGAAATATAAATGTCAGAACGTGATGGAAAGCATTATGTAAAAATGATGATTTTTCTGCAGAAGTTATTAATTTTGTTATGCATTTACATAACTATCCAGCGAGTTCGGCGTCAATAGAAAGAATATTTTCAAACTTAAGTTTCATATAAAATAAAGTGTATAATAGATTAGAAGTTGAAATATCAAACAAACTAGTTTTTGTTATAAAATGTTGAATACAAATGTTGAATATAATTGCGAACCAAATACAGATTGGTAAAAAGTTATCATTCTATTGCAATTACTAATTACTAATAAAAATTAGAACATAATAAAATTAAACATTTTTATCAATATGTATCTTGTTAATAAAAGCAATCTGCTTAATTGAAACAAAAACTTAAAAAATTTTTTTT
>NW_018021157.1:16963-24169 GCF_002006095.1 Pseudomyrmex gracilis
TACATGTATTAATTATTTGTATAGTTTTTGCCAGTTTATGCCAGTTTATGCTAGTTTATGCCAGTTTATGCCAATTTAGGAATAAAGTCCACGGTTAAAACCGGAATTTACCACGGATTTTTCCACTTCCTGGTTTTTTCTTGCCAACTCTGCATATCATTATATATAATGGTATCTTGTGTCTGACTCAAAATATCATTTAATTTCTATTTTTAATCATCTTTGGCTAAAACTAGCACATGATCACGAGAGAATTAAAGTTCAAAAAAACAAAATATTTTATATTTATATTTATAATGTATAATGACGAACAAGATTTGTATTTAGCAAGATGCGGCTTCAAGCAAACGATCGATTTTTGTTATATATGTGTGTCTAGTTATGTTTGCTGTATTCTTAATTTGCTTAATAGTCTATCTTATTAATTTACTTACTACTCTACACAGAAAGAACGGTTTCTTTAGATTTAACAAATTTTGCTAAATCTAAACAAATTATTTCATTGGAATAATCCAAACAACCTTGATTTTGAACTAAACATTCCGATTGTTTGAATTTCAAACAAAGTATTTTGTTAGGTTAAATAAATCTAAAATTTCAATAAAAAAAACTTTTTTGCGGCTCGCGCCCTCACACAACTTCGAGATTTTACTTCAAGAAGTAATCTTTAGAGGCCCGATTTTTAGCTTGCCAATCAACCGATGAACTCCATTGAAAGAGACTGGACCTGAAAAAATCCTAAGGTGATAGCAGGATTTGAACTCGAGACGCCTCTATTGTATTCGCAGCTCCTGTACTCAGTTCGCAAGACTACTTGTTCCTTACTAAGATGTGATTATTTTTATCTACTTATTCTCAAGTTATCCCCTATACACATTTCATTTATTATTTCTTTAAATTATTATTTTATTAAAAATATTGCAGTGCAATGTATCTGCAACAATGGATAAAAATATTTCTCTTATTATTATTAATTATTTATTATTCTTATAATTTAAAGTACATTTTTACAACGCGAAATTTTTTGTCTCAAACAATGCTATATTTAAATCAATATATTTTATGTTATATTTATGTTACAAAATGATTTTTGTCATTAAATAATGCTTATTAAAACCAAATAAAATATTATTTTGTTGGAATAAATTATTTCCAACATTTGTATTATATTGTTTCCGTCAAATAATTTGATTTATTTTAACGTAACAATATAATTTTTATTTAACAAAATTGTTGTTTGGTATAAAATTATGTTGTCTGAATGCAAGAAATATGAGTCAAACAAATCGGATTATTAAATTTAAAGAAACCGTCTCTCTGTGTATCTTTAACAGTAGTTTTATTCAAACAATAAGTTTTGTATACAATAAAAGAAAGGTAAAAATTATAAAAAATACAAATGCAAGCACAGTTCGGAACAAATGAACCATAATTAATTAATATTAAAAGAAACTGAAGTAGAATATTATTCATACTTTGAAAAATTGAAAACAAAATTGTATGCAACATTCTATAATCTTGTATATTGTATATAACACATCCGTTGTAATGATAATAAAATTATCATTATACTAAAGTTTATTTGTGATAAATAATTTTAATAAATACAGTGAGCAAATCTTTATAGAAGTACGTTTTCATTAAAACAATAACGAGAAATTGTTTGTTAATGTTATAATGTTTTCTAAAAACATTGCCGGTTGTTGCGGAAAGGTTCTTGATGTTTCTGTTGTCAATGAAAAAAGTTGCTGCTTATCGCAAGTTTCCAATTATTAATGAAGATTTTGCAAAGGTAAAAAAAAAGAAACATGTATCAACAAGTCGCAACGGGAACAGAAATCTTTTCAGTGTGGACATTTAGTTGTTCTTTCATGTTCAGTTGTTTTAACTATCAGTAATAGTCAATAATTGGTTAAGTGTCACCTATTAGTCAATAAATCGTCATTTTTTAATGTATTTAAAAAGAGTATGTTGTCATATTTATAACAATCTTAACGTAAACTTCGTTGCATTCACACTTTTTGGTTTTTCTTTTTATTACTATTGAGAACAAAATATAAGAAATAATTTTTTTTAGCTATTATTTGCACATTATATTTGTAATAAACTGATTTATTTTCTAAGTGTAAACAACTAGATGTTAGAAACAAATAAGAAGATTAGAAGAAAACCAAAAACTCAAATATTATTGTAATTATGTTGCTTCAATGTAAATAACATTTTTCTACAATCTGATATATGTGAATATAATTACAAAATATTCAACAGAGAGCAAGCAACGTTTCTTGTTGTTACTCGAATGAAAACATAGCTTCTCAAAAATAAATAATATTTTAATGTAAAAAAATATAATAATTTTAAGAATTTAGTAAACTCTAAAAAATGTAGGGGAGCGGGAGTGGGGATTGGCACCTACTAAGAGAAATTAAAAATAAAACTATTTTTTTGAAACAATAATTCTATTTAATCATCTTAAACCAATGCTTTGGTTAATTAGCTATTAGAGTAACATAATTTTAATCACTTAATTAATTATTTTAGTTTAAAAAAATGAGATTATCTAAAAGATGTCAATCGTTCTGATTACTCTAATAGGCGAATAATGGGAGCCATAATAATTAATCAGTTTTCAAAATCGAAATATATCTTAGACATAAAATAAAGAAAGGAACATCTGAAAAATAGTATCTTAAATAATAAATATCAAAACAATCATGCCTTAGACATAAAATAAAGAAACATCTAAAACACAATATTATCACACAAATAATAAACATCAAAATAAAAATAAGATCTTAAGAATCCAAACAAAAGGCTCAGAGATATGATCACATATATGATTCACATATGAGATCTCTTTATTCTAATGGGTAAAGAGAGCTATTGAGAAATAATGGAAGTTATTTAGGTTCTCACTCCTATTAGGTTCTCACTCGACATGCCGCTATTTTGTAAAACAAAATTCTACAAAAAAATATCTAAGTTTTTTTTATGATTTTAACAATAACATCTAAAACTAGAAACAGTAAGCTATGTATTAGAAGTAATAAAATAATAATCAGTAAAAGTTTTTGTACTCATCATGCAGTTGAAAATGATTGAAATTTTATAAGCGCACACCATAAAACACAATACTCTCTCTCACAACCTCATTAGCGGCACTGGCGTCTCATGGCCGCTCGAAGTTACCCGAATGTAAACGAACGCGTTTGGCTGGTTTTTGAAGGAAACCAAGTGTTAGATACAAACGAGCACCGCTCCTATTACCTCATGACTCCCATTATCCCCCGCTCTACTAATAGATGCTTGCTTGACATGACGCACGAAACAGCGATAATTTTCACGCGCATGTTCACTGTATATCAACAATTTTTTCAACATTAATTACTCAATTGTTTATTTTTAAATAAAAACGATAAAATTTATAAACTGTAATACAATGTCGGTTAAATAAACAATTACACAGGCACACAAAAAAAAATGTTCGGGCCCACAGACCAGACCACTCATTCTATATGTATTTTGAGACGCTGAATCCATTTCCGTAGTCAGTTTACCCCCACCACGTCAGAATATTTGGCAAAACTCAAAAAATACCCGAAAAATCACTAAATTTGCATCTTTTTGCGGCACAAAAACTAGTATCAAATGAATTCGTACTTTCAATTCTAATTTTATATATTTTTTAGATCACCGAATCCATTTCTGGAGTCAGTTTACCCCCACCACGTCAGAGTTTTTGAAAAAATGCGTGATAACTTTATTTTTTTCTATGATAGCGTACCCGCTTGCTTTCAAAAGATCTGTGTAGTGGATTTCGTTTACGTTTAATTTCTCTATTTTTACAATCTCTTTTCAGCGTCCAGCAGTAGTTTGCCATCATATTGACATCCCACCTGCCTTGGTATCTTCTCTCCATTTCTTTAATATCTTGGTGAAAACGTTCACCTTGCTCTTCACTGTAATCACCTAAATTTCCTGGAAACTGATCTATGGTTGTGCAAGAAATGCATTTTTAAGTTCATTAGACATCCCATTTTTCGAAAGTTTTGGACCATTTTAGACACTACTTGTTTGTAATTACAAACAAGTTCATTTGATACTGGTTTTTATGCCGCTAAAAGATGCAAATTTAGTGATTTTTTGGGTATTTTTTGAGTTTTGCCAAATATTCTGACGTGGTGGGGGTAAACTGACTACGGAAATGGATTCAGCGTCTCAAAATACATATAGAATGAATGGTCTGGTCTGTGGGCCCGAACATTTTTTTTGGGGGGCCTGTGTAATTGTTTTATAATATTTGTAATAATATTTATATAATAATATTTATATAATATTTATATAATATTTATTTAATATTTATTACGATTTTAGAAAAGCTCATATTTAAAAGAAGAATTTTTTTTCTTTTTAAAGAAGATTATAAAACTTCATAAAAAATGCTAAATGTGGTTAATTTGAATATTTGATAATATATTAAAAATGATATAGAAAAGATATAGAAAAAGAGTATTAGATAAGAAAAAGAAAGGTAAAAAGTATTGATTTTTGCCTATCATCCAAAAACTAAAATATATGTGGATTACTGATATTGGTACTTTACAGAATATGGAAACATGTTTTTTAAGTCTGAAAACCAATGAGAACTTTAAATTAATAATAACAAGAAGAAGATTCTTCGGGCTCAGAAGTCTTTAAACTAATGAATGAAATAAATTGGGTTGTAAGAGCCGTTTGCAGGATGTTATGCAGAAAATGTGCTTAAATATATACATATATGTATACACATATATACTTCGAAATAATTTTTTTCCTCCATATAGGATGCTGGATTTGTATCACATATATATGAAGGACCCCGTAACCTACTCCTCTAACTAATTTTAAAATATTGCGGAAAAAACTTCTCAGCCAGGAGTCGAACCTGGAATCTCCGGCTTTCCGGTCCGTCGCCTCCAATGGGAATTTAATAAGATTTGATAATAAAGATGTGATGTTACAATATCAGCGGTTTTCAAATATCGTGTGTAGTATTTCGCAAACAGTTTGACCGAGTTTGATCAGTTTGATTTTCTTCAAATTTGCTACAAAAATACTTTGGAGACAGGCAATATTCCTGTTGATTTTTGGAAAAATCAACTCAGGCTCACATAAAAGAACCAGCAAATGACGAATCTGGTGTTTACATCAGAATGTTATATATCGTAATCTTTTTCCATTTACCGTTTAGTGAAAATGTAGTCATTAACGATATATCGGTACATTCAGCATCTATGACAAAATACCTTTTCCTGAAGACTTGACTCGATTTCTCTAAGACTCAAAAAGAATATTACTTTGCCCCCAAAGTACTTCTGTACCGAAATTGAAGAAAATCGGTCAAACCATTTGCGAGATACACAACAATAATTAAAAATCGCTGATATCGTAATATCACATCTTTATTATCAAATTATATACATTAAATTTCCATTGATTCCTAGACTTAAAAAATATGTTTTTATATTTTATAAAATACTACCAACAATAATCCACATGTATTTTACTTCTCGATAATGGGAAAAAAATCGATACTTTTTACCGATCTTTCTTTATTACTTTTTTCAAATTTCATCCCAGACGGCACAATGATGTATTTAAGATGTCTTGAAGATATCTCACAGAGACTTTGAATGTGCAAAAGATATCTCGTTGAGACATTTCGAACGAGTAATGATGTTCAAATAATATCTCAGGGATATGCCTGAGACTGCTAATGTCCACATCAAAAACATGCAAATGATATCTCTTGCAAAAGTTTTAAAAATGAGGGGAATTTCGAGATTTCACTCGAATTAGTTTTTGAAGGCCTGATACAGCTCGCCGATCAACCGATGAACTCCATTGAAAGGGACCGGACCTGAAAAATCCCAAGGTGATTAGTGAGAGATTTGAACTCGAGATCTCCGCAAGCCCATATCCGCAGCCCCTGCACTCAGTCCGCGAGACCACTTGCTTCTTACTAAATTATAATTGTTTTTATCTACTTATTCTTGAGCTATTGTACACATTTTGTTTATTATTTATTTTAATTATTATTTAATAAAAATATTGCAGTGCAATGTATAAATTACAACTTGAGAATTAATTTTCATATCTCGCGCAAAATATATTGTGCAAAGATTTGTGATATCATCAATAAATATTTCAAAAATATCATAAGAATATCACGGGAGTGTAATACACTGCATTCAAATTTCCTATACATTAAGCGATGTCTTTGAGATATACTTGAAAGAAAACAGTATTAATATTCTTAGAAGAATATTTGTGTGATATTTCAGGGATGTGATATCACATGATATCACGAAAATGACGTAGAAACGATATCATTCTACAATCAAATGATATAATGTGCCGTCTGGGATGCAATAGAATCAAAATAATCAATTAAGATAAGTAACATGCTAAAAGTATTATAAATACATAATATATATGCAACATTGCCGCCAGGCTACTAAATAATAATCCGACTCTTCTTGTTAAAGTTTTGCGACCTAGCTATAAATATATAAGAATTCGATAAGAACCCAACGGAAATCTAGTCTATACACAATAATTACCGCTAATATTGTAATATTATATCTTTATTATCAAATTATATACATTAAGTTTCCAGTGATTCCTAGACTTAAAAAACATGTTTTCATATTTTATAAAATACCATCAACAATAATCCACATGTATTTTACTTCTCGATAATGGAAAAAAAAATTGATACTTTTTACCGATCTTTCTTTATTTTTTTCAAATTTCATGCAATAGAATCAAAATAATCAATTAAGATAAGTAACATGCTAAAAGTATTATAAATACATAATATACATATATGCAACATTGGAGCCAGAATACTAAATAATAATCCGACTTTTCTTGTTAAAGTTTTGCGATCTGGCTATAAATATATAAAAATTGGATAAGGATCCAACGGAAATCTAGTTTAATTGTTAAATATAAATAGAGGCACAAAAGTATGTAAACGATTAGCCTTTTTGATACTTCTATTGTAATGCAATTATATTGTAATGCAATGTATAGTGTACAAGGTGTGATCAAAAAGTAAGGTGACTCTTTGAATTCCGCGCGCTCTGTACACTCTAATTTCAAAATTTTTTGTTGTTGTGTTGGTACACTCGTCACGATCATATGTTCACAGTTTTGACTATA
>NW_018021157.1:24241-39260 GCF_002006095.1 Pseudomyrmex gracilis
TGTTGAAAATAATGGAGCAGAGAGTTTGTATTAATTTTTGTGTAAAAAATGGTATTAAGTGTTCAAAAACTCTTGAAATGTTGACAGTGGCGTACGGTGAGTCAACTTTGAGCAAAAAAAATGTTTATAAATGGTATAAGTTATTCCAAGAAGGTCGAGAAAATGTTAACGATGAATCTCGCTCTGGACGCCCCAGCACGTCAAAAATCGACGAAAATGTTCAGAAAGTGAAAAAAATTGTGTTGAAAAATCGTCGAATCATGATTAGAGAAGTAGCTGATGATCTTAACATATCGTTTGCCTCATGCCAATCAATTTTAACGGATGTTTTGGGTATGACACGTGTGTCAGCGAAATTCGTTCCAAAACTGCTTAATTTTGATCAGAAGCAGCATCGCATGAACATCGCCCAAGACATGTTGAACGACGTCAATGATGATCCTGATCTGCTCAAAACGGTTACTGGCCCCCTGCGACTTTTTTCTCTTCCCAAAATTGAAAAGGCCCATGAAAGGACGAAGATTTGCGAGGAGATTAAGGCTGCATTCGCTGGAGGAGCTCAAGGCAATACCCAAAAGTGCATTTCAGAAGTGTTTTGACGACTGGAAAAAGCGCTGGCACAAGTGCATTGTATCAGAGGAGGATTATTTTGAAGGGGATAACATAATTTTGGATAAATAAATGAATATTTTTTTATAAAAATGAAAAGTCACCTTATTTTTTTATCACACCTCGTATGTATATATAAATATCGAAGACGATTAAATTTAGCTAAATTTATATATTTATATATTTATTTAGCTAAACTAATTATTTTACTTGAATTCTTGTGTAAAATAAACAATATATAATTCAATATTTAAACAATTGGATAAGCTAAGAAGATGAAACAAAATATGCAGATGCGAGCTAAAACGCATAGTATACGTGTATTTTTTATCAAATATAAAACTTTACACAAACGTTTTGATCTCTTTTTTGGATCTTCTTTAGTGTATAATTAATATACTAACTTTAGTGTATCAGCTTTTGTTTTTGTCATTAATTTCTGTTTTTTACATTAGTTATCTAAGATGTATGTTTTGTATACATTATCTAATAGAAGATTATTTGATAGTTAGATCATTATCATTATGGTTTTTAATCACTACGTTTGACGGCCTGCTAACTTTATCATATGAAGCTAACAATTTTCATGCATGCTATTAATTTTTCTCGTTTTTCGTAAAGTTGCTGCGACCAATAATTTTCGATAATATACTATAAATAAAATTTTAATTTAGTAAATTTGTTTAATCTAATATATGGATTATTAAAACGAATATATTACAAGTATAATAATATTTCACTTAAATATTATAAGTAAATAGTTTAAATAAATTTAATACACCTATCAAATGATATCAAGAAAAAAAATGATGTGCTGTATTAGAACTTTGAACGCGCGAAATATTAAGCCACTTTATACATCAACTTTAAACGCTTATAACTTTAAAATTATTTTAAATGAATGAATAGTAAAGGCTCGTGAAATTGTCAAACTAAGAATGAAACAAGGCCGATACGAGCCATTCCCAGGATGTTGTGCAGGAATAAACGTGCATGTATATATATATATACACATGTATGAAAATTCTCATGTAAATTATTTTTACATGTGATTTTTGAATTGAAATTTTTCAATTCTTAAAATCATATAGGATGCTAGATTTGCATCTCATATATGAAAGAAAAATATATTAAAATCCTGATATTAAAATTATTTTAGCTTCTACAATTTGATATTAAGATTTTTGTCTTAAAATGCTCTCTTTCTGCTCTATAATGGAAACATTTGCAGTTCCTGCCGCGAAACTGTTATAAACATTGACATAATCAATAATGGCTCTGACAGCTGCAGTTTTAACGCAAGAAAAAATATTTGATTCATCTGGATCAGATTGAGAGAAGGATCTTCAAATGAAAAAGATGAAGTTTTTAGATAAATTTTTATCAGTATTTGTGGAAAAAATTGTTTAATGAGAGTGCATGTAAAAATTATGTGAAATCAGTTTTCTGCATATACAGATAATGAATTAAAAAACATGAATAAAATAAATGAATAAAAAACATTTTTTGGGAAGTAAATAGGATAAAATAATTATATTTATTTATCTACAGAACACACACATAATATATAAAATATAAAGACTTAGAATGTAGACCAAATGCAAACGATGTTAACAATGTATGTCGCATCTTTGCGACGACTAACGTATAGATACGATGCGACAATCGACACTAATCGTCGCGATGCAACGTTTCGACAAGTTTGTTCTCTTTCTTCAACGCAATAGAACAAAGTAAGATCGACAAAAAAATAAATTAAGTGAAGCTGTCAAAAACGAAAAGAAATGAGTCAATTATACGACGCATTTTAATGTCGTACGTGAGGCGACTTGCGTCTCGAAGCGTCACGAGCTCTTTACTTCGCAACATTTGGTTTAGTTTTATGTCTATGATAAAATGGAAAATTTCAAGAATTATAGATAAATTGTTGATGCATATTAAAAAGACGTACATATATATTAAACGTACATATATAATAGATTTTGTAAATTACAAATAACAATCAATTTTTGTTAGTTTCTGCGTCTTAAACTTATCTCCACATGTTTTACGGTTGCCGTCATCTCTCTATTATGAATGTCTTAAAGCACATACAAAAAAAACTTAAACAGTAAGCAATTTAATCAATCACAAGCATTCTTCTGAACGTAGCTTCCATTTGAGAGAATGCTAGCCTGTAAGTGATTAATATACTTAGATCTTACCGCTTAAGATTTTCTATGTGTTTTTGCTTTTACCTCATGAGCAGTTTCGAAAAAAAAAACATGACGACAAAATCTCTGATGTCACGTGCTCTCATGAACTCGTCGAAAGCTTACTGGGATAAAGTTCCGAAAAGCGGAATCGTCTGATTTTGCTGTCGATTGGTATATTAATATATTTTGATGCGCTGATTACGAATATGATAATGAAAAATACCAACAAGGTCATTTTCAAAGTCAAAACTCAAAAAAATGATCACTTTTTAAATATTATTTTGATAAATATTTATGATACAAAAAAAATGTTTTATATAAAAGTTGTAGCTCTTAAAAAAATATATCATTTATGTCGTATGCAGTTTTTGTACAGAACCAATACTTTTCGAAAAAATGAGATAATAAAAAAGTTAATAAGACACTCCCTTCCTCGCACTAGCCTAATACAGTAGACTCTCACTATATAAAGATGTTAGTTATAAGTTTGTCTGAGCTTCTTCCCAGCGTAATTTATTTAGCGTTTTATAAATATTAAAAAAACACATGAAAAAAAAAATAAAAAAAGAAAGTAAAATAGCGTAAAAACATAAAATAAAAAAGTAAACAAATATAAAAAGCTTAAAAAAAAAGAGAAAGAAAAATAGTCAGTTCTTCATCACGTCTTTGTTGTTGATTCCGGGTTCGACTGAGAACGAAGAATATATTGTTGCACTTCCGCTGCGATTTTACGCTCGGCAGAGAAATAAGAATTCACAATTTTGCGCAGATTCCTGATTGTTTATTGTGATCATTTGCACAGAACATTATTGCACATGTACAATGTTACAAATGAAACACTATCCATTGTGACATTAATGATATTGTAGTGACATAGGTTAGGTTAGATTGTTTCGGGGAAAGGGTGCAGAGGAAGGGGCGGAGTCTACGCGTTTTGAACACAAACATAAAGAACATGTTTTTTTTTTAATGCGGGGGGAAGAGTCTTTTCTATTATCTCATTTTTTTCGAAAAATATTGGTTCGGTCGTAGGAAAAAAATGCATTCAACATAAATGATGTATTTTTTTAAGAGCTACAACTTTTAGATATAAAAGATTTTTTTGTGCCATAAATATTTACCAAAATAATATTTAAAATTGATACTTTTTGAGTGTTTTTGAGTTTTGACTTTGAAAATGACCTTGTCGGTATTTTTCACTGTCATATTTGTAATCAGCGCACTAAAATACAGTAATATACCAATCGACAGCAAAATCAGAGGGTTCTACTTTTCAGAACTTTATCCGCTTACTGTAGCGTATTTACTCGCAGCACTGTTAATATTGGCAGTATATCGATATGCATCTATAGCAAGCAAAGAAAGTAGATTTCTAATATTCTTAATTTAATTTAATATCCCTTATTAAAGTACTAAACTTGCTAGAATTCAGAATTTATTTTGAATAAAAGCTTAAAATGAATCTAGATAGATTTGCGGATATATAAATTTATCATACATTTGCAACAAGTAGTATTTATTTATATATATTATCTATTTTTCTGTGTGTAGATATGAACATTGAGGAACTCTGACATTCAGAAAGCAGAAAGGCGACACGACTAATTGTGGTCGACCGCTACGTAACTTGTAACCATTTTTGAAAAAAAAATGATTACAAAAAATTGCAGTGCTAATCATAGACTGAAAAAATAAGACAGTGTGTGGCAAACGATCGTCTGGATTTAATTAACTGCCGATTTCTTCATATCTCCCGATAGCTATCCTCTGAATAAAGATATACAAAAGATATACTTTATTTTTTAGACAAAGTTATCGAAAACTTATCTAAAAAAGGTGAAGAAATTGAACATAAGTGATTTGAGCGTTCAAAAGAGACTGTAAAAATACCACGGCGAACGGAAGTGAGAGCGCGCGGGAATCACTGTCAGTCTCTGGGATTTGCTATGAATGACGCGTATTTGTCTTACAATATGATGCTGTTACTTGGAGATTGTTTTCAACTCGCTGCATTGATACACGGTGGATTAAATTTGAATATGAATTTTCAGAATATAATATAAATTTTACAACAAAGTCCAGTAGAACTCTAATATATATATATTTCGAACATTATAATTACTCTTTTATAGGCGAGTCAATAGTTTCTTCTACTATTGATGATTCCCCATTTTTAAGTGCCTGTGCAACTCGTAGAATGCTCGTCAATCTCCTCTAAAAATCTAAGAGAAAGAAGAACATATATGTTTTGTCTCTTGCTAGCAGTCGGTCGTTAACCGAAAGGGGAAAAAATATTTTTGAATTTTTCTAAAGAATCAGTCCCATGTGTTCAAAAGTACTAAAGTTTTACTGTAATTAGTATCACATTTTACTGCTTTTCAATTGCAAAGTTGTTAAGATCAACAGATAGCAATAATCGATAATTTATTTTCCAAACATGGAAGAGATACCTAGATCATAAACGGTTAGACTATTCACATTATCGACTACATAATTGCGTATTTTCTAAAGCGATTAGAAATAATTATACCAGCAATACAACGCATAAATCGCCGACGGCTGGAAAAGCAAAGACATTTGTAATGATAATTCTATTAATGTATACTATTTCATTAGCAAGTGAATTAATCTTGTATATGGTATGTATATAAAAAATCATTAGTTAGCTCAACACTTATTGATATAATATCAACTTATTTATATCTCATAAACTTACAAATATATATTATTTTCTGCGAGATAATGTGACAAAATAATGATATCTTTGAAATTCGATTATTTTATGGTCCTTCGGATTAACTCTTGTAAATTACAGTCCTAAAAAAAAAAAAACATCGGTTAATGCTGCAATATTTACTGTGACGAAAATCACGCGCTCCTTTATATTGCTGTTATTTACTGCCTCTTCTTTGCGCGAAGAAATGCAATATAGATTTTCAATCTACAAGCCACGTAATGACAGTAATCAATCTCTCACTCGTCACGCGGCATCTCTTTGGAGTTTTTGCGTGAGAAGATCATCTGTGAAATTGGCAAATGCGCGATTCAAATAGATTTGAAAGTTTTCAATTAAAACATCGGTTTTGCAAAGTAACACGAGACACATGCCATGAATTTCTCTGAGATATATCACGTATTTCACTCTAATACATGTGTGCACAATCTTTGTTATACTGACGCGATTGGTTGCCGCGAGTTTTTTCTTATACATTGCTTACGGAATCGCATTGCAACTTGCAACAAAAGTGGAACGAGGCTTTTACACGCGCTTTGTTTCTCCGACAGTATATATATACTTATCATCCCTCGTCATGTCGATCCACCTACACTTTTTTACGAATTGCTAATAGCGTACACACACACACACACGCGCGCGCGCGCGCGCGCACACACGCACGCACGCACACACAATCTCGCCCACTTTTCATTATTCCTCTCACTTGAATGCAAAATCGTAACTGTCATTAACGACGTCGACACATTTTTGAACTTACAAATGCGCAAAGCATGTACTTTTGCGCTTGTACACGATTTTACAAGTTTTAAAGACGAAATGTTTATTTTCCTATTGATCATATTTTTTTGTCGAAACAATGAAAATGATTTACGTCATATCAAAAAAAAGATATAAGTCAATGATAAATATGCATTTTAAGTCACACCTCATCGATTTTGTTGCGCTTAAGATGTGTTATAGGGCAAATCGTACTGAATAAGTTCCCATCAAAATTTATTTATCATCTTACAATACTTGGTAGAGTAAAGTATTAAAATTCTGAAACTCTAAATTGTCATAATATACACACACATATATATATACATATGTATAATATATTACCTAAACCATAACCGTCCCTCACAAAAGTTTTGTAAAGAATTACTCACGATCTGCTCTACAACATATTTAAAATGCAAAAATCGATGAGGTGTGATCTAAAATGCATATTTATTATTACCGTCATTCGTAATTATAGTTAACCTTCCGTTGTCACACTTCTTTTGTCGAAACGTGTTTGTTATACTGGATCAATTTGACCCAAGCTAAGTTTTAATTATTTGCTGTTTAAAACCTATTTGTTAAATTAAGGTTCCAAAATTCTGAAATAAAGTGTAAACAGTGTAGAATATATCTCTATTGTTAAAAGTTAACATTTATAGTATCAGCATGTTTAAAAAATTCCTGAAAAAAAAATTCTGAAAGTTTGTTTGCTTAAAAAATGCATAACTTTTTACAGTTTTAATATTTTTAGCTAAAAATTTATAATGATACTTTTGAGATATACTACTCTACTAAATAAAATAGTTCTTATAAAATATATATATAGGTAGAGAAATAAAGTTGTCACAGATATACAGTACGATGTAGAAAGTAAGCTATGTACAAGTAGTCAGAACAAAGTTATTAGTTAAGTTTTTTATAATGTTTTGACATTGTTCGTGTTAATGAACCTAGAATTCTTCGTAATATTAGGTAAGATCTCATCAAATAATGAACATTATATACATTGTATTTTTAGTCAAGTAGTCTTTTCGTTTGTCAAAACAAATTATCATTCTTAATTGTTACTATGTAGACTATCACTGAAGAAGATCTAAATTAAAGATCGAAACGTTTGATTAATTAAAGAATAAAGGAATTATTATAAAAAAATACACCAACAACCAGTATAATTGCTCGTATAGCCTTATCCATTGCTTATTAAAATAGTCCTATAATAAAACTTTTACAAAGAATATTTATTTTGCATACTGAAAGAGGGCATTTTTTGTGTTGAAAAAGTCATGCATTTATAAAAAAATATATATTTATTTTTTCTAAAAGTATAAAAAATAATTGTTTTAATAAAAAATTTACACAATTTTAATTGTATCAATAAAAAAATAGTTTATATTAAAAATAAGTTATACAGTATTTTATTTTAATCTCTCCTAGGCTACTAACTTGAAAAATAAAAGAGGTGGAGAAAACTTTTAAATACAGAAGTTGTTGGATATAGAGGGAAACATACAGTGGTGACCTTGACTTTAACCTTGAGATCAAACTTAGAGGCCATTTAAAGGTCAAATATTTTTTAAAATAGGACTCCTCTTTTGTTTATTACATATAGATTATTATTTCTTTTTATAGATTATTTCAAGAGTTTTTCAAACCATTCCAATAAAATATGTTTTCATAAATTACTTTTTGAGTTATAAGGCTTGAAAGTTACAGTACTGCCAGCATTAGTATTACTCAAAGTGCATCTTGTGGAGGTTGCGCGGTCAGATCTACATCTCTTTTGTGTGTGTGTGTGTGTGTATCAGTAAAGATAAGGATTAAAATGATTATTATTTTCTGACTACTTTTTCACACAAAAATAATTGTATTCAAATAATTATAACATCTTTTTATTTAATTGTTATAACTTCTTTTTATTTAATTGTAACTATATAAGCCAAGTATTGTATTATTATATTACAGTATGTCTGAAGATGACTAAATAAATAAGGTTAAAACGCTTAGAAAAAAAAACACATTTCGATATCATTTGCATGAGATTCTGCACTTTGGTTCTATACAACCGATTTACTCAAATTAATTATTGGTACAACCAACAGAATCCGAGGACAACTCTCTATTCTTTAATATTTAATTGTACTCAGTTTGAAGCAAAAATGACGCCTTTGTCACACTAGAGTCAATTTGACTCTTTGATAGTTGCCAAACACGCGTTAACGCTTCCTTTCATTCAAGAAGTATCTTTATTTATAGGACACTTGAAATTAATATTAAATAACATCATTAGTACTATTTTCAATAATGTTTCAAAGATATTTTACTTTAAAATAAACTTTCAGGTCATTTTGACCCAGCGTGACAAGGAAGGTTAATAATAAAATCTGTGTTAGTTTTTACTATTCACTAAAGACCAAAACTTCGGTTTCAGTTTCGGTTAGTTTTGGCCAAAAATCAACGTTTCGGCATGGTTTTGGTTTCAGCCGAAATTGAAAAAGAGTTTCGGCAGTGTAGCCGGAACTGTACAACAAATTCGTAATACGCCGACCAGCACTACTGCGGCAATCATGCGAAATCTTTTTCTTGTGTTCTTCTATGAGTAAATTCCACTTGGCGCTTGCGACAATCGCAAGCGTAAGTCGGGTTTACAATCTATCTTCTATCGCACTGGTCAATTTTCCAGACATGATCAATGCGATTGGACAATGTGGATGCAGCAAAAAAGCGGGAAACAACACAACATTATACACGCAGATGCACACACACACACTCACGCACATAAGCACACACACATACATGAACTGATATACACACATATCTTAGCTCACCTCAAGTGTAAGTAGCATTGTAAATCGTATCATTACTGCACTTGCATACTATGGTATGGAAATCTCAATTTTAGGGTTCCATATCTCAAAAACTATTGTTCACCGGACTTTGTGCCTATTGACTCTTTTGTTCTATGTGTTGAGAATTATTATATGACAGAGTTTCAGAAAAATTAGCCGAGTCACTTTCCAAGTCACTAAGAATTCTGCGCAGTTCTTTCAATAAAATGTTTCAGAAAATATAATATGTGATGTGACGTGTGTATGTATTTGCACATATTGCCTTTTTACAGGTTTACAAAGATTCGATTTTAGTTTCGGTCAAAATTGATGACAAACCGAATATTTATTTTTAGCCAAAACTGAAAAAGATGTTTCGGTCGGACATTACTATTTACTGCAAAATTGCGCATTCTTATTGAAATGAAATCTTACACATCGTTTTCACGCTTTACGGTGTCAACTTTATAAGCAGAACAATCGCTACATATCAAAGAATTTGCACAATTGCCGAGAATGTTAATCATAGATCATTCTAACTACGGTAACAAACTTAATATGCTAAATTTATTACGCCAGCTTTTAATTTAGAAACTTTTTTGTATTATTATTTTATCATACACTAAGCTGAAAGCGCTTATACGTGTATTATTATAATTTAATCGAATCAAATCGTCTTCATCGTATGTAAAGTAATTTTAAAAGACTAGCAAGTTATTTAGCTAGTCTTATATTACAATATATGTACAAAGACACGTCACTTTTGGTTCAAGACTCAAACACGTCAAAACAATTTCTATTATGTGCATTTGCACTCGACATTAATGCGTTACTTATTGCGTGATATAAACTATTCTTCAATGGGATTACTAAATATTTCAATTATCAACAGAGCTAGACCGATCAATCTATAATTTGCAATACACTCATAAAGTTGTGTTTATTTTTCATCAGAGTTTAAATGTATTATCAAAATTAGTAGAAGATTATTATTACTCCAGTAATTTTAAGCATCACAATTTCTACTTTTTCTTTATGAGCAGGCCGTATAGTTTCCTTTATTATTGATGATTTTTTATTTTTAAATGACTACTTATAAAGTGCGCATTTATTCTTACTCTAGAAATCTAAGACAAAGAGAAATATATATTTTTTGTCTCTTGCTACCAATTTGTCACCAATTGGAAAAAGAAGATAATAATTTTGAATTCTAGGAAGACTCAGTCCCAAGCGCTCGAAATTACTAAAGTTCTATTCTATATGCATTTTTATTCTTTCTGATTTTATTTGATATATCTTTTAAGTTGTAATTGTGTAACATATACATAAGAAATAAAAAACCAAACTAAATAAATCTGAGAATGGAGATGTTATCTATTAAAACCTCTCCTCTCCTTTCCAATACTTTTACTCAAAAATCTCATAACGCATGCTTACATCGTGCTGCAAGGAAAAAATTAATGACATTTTTATACTCTTTGTTACGATTATCTTCAACCGCTTAAAAAGAGATGCTCTGTTGTTGATTTAAATTTAAATGCAAAATGCATCTTTTGCCGGTTAAATTCTTTACTTTCTATTGTATTATGCAAGTGATATTCAAATTGTGTGCTCGAGAGAAATTAGCAGTAAATTCTTTCCTCATGTAATAGTCGTTCGATAAATATCTTTCGACAATTCCTATAATTTTTTTGCGTATTACAATTTTTCCTAAATATAGTAGAACAATTTGATACATACGCTAGCAATTTTCGGCGATACTTGTAAATTTGTTACAAGTTGTTATTATACACAAGCATGAATCATATACACAAATTACTATAACACTGCGCGTTCATTTGTAAGAATATTTACGAGTCGTTTTACGACAGATACCGCGGCTTTACGGTGTATCTTCTTATTAAACATGTACCTCTTGTACTTTCTTCTTCACGTCTGACGTTCATAGCGTAATGCGTCTCTGAAATAGGCAGCAACAAACGTTTAGAATCACTGAGCCTCAAACTAAAAAAACTTTTGTCAAAGTGTACAATTACAAAGAATTTCTATAACAGAAATATAAATCATCTCTCACTTGACTTTCTTTCCCATTAAAATTGTCATAAATCACAAGCTAAAGTTAAAACAGTAAGTATAGAATATATCATCTTGTTGTGTGTGTGTGTGTGTGTGTGTGTGTGTGTGTGTGTGTGTAACATTATTTTAAATTAATAAATCAAAAACTTCAACAATTTCTGACTCTGCTTCATAAAGTATTATAAAACTAATGACTAAATCAAAATGTAAATAAAGATATATATAAAAGTAAATAAAAGTAAATAAAGTAAAATTTACAGAAAGAGTTAAATTTAAAGAAAGCGAGATATTATCACAATAAATTATATTAACACATTTATTACATATGTTGCAAATTTACGCGTGTTAAGAAGTAAATTTCATAGTTACGAACAACAAGCCGTATTTGATTATTAACTGACTTTTACAAAGTAATTTTTCGCTGTGAGAACGTTTCTGTTGCTGACCATTTGGAAATACGATAGTATTTAGGTGACGAGTTTCACATAGATGGCATTCGGAGTTGTGATCATTGGTGACTCGCATGTTAGGCTCCGTGAATTAAGATAACCACAGAAAGTATTGATCATCTTTCAAACGACACCGACGTGAGTGAATGGTGTGGCGAAGAGCTCGGAAAAACATATATATCTCATTCCGTTATATCTTATTCCGCTCGATACGCACAATGCTGTAAATATGAAGTGCTTAGCTAGACCCAGTTTCAAAATCCGGTTTCGCGCAATGAAAAGTAAGAGTGAGAATAGAATGAGAATATGTATACATACGTGCAATACTGTATGCTCGACTGTTAAGCCGGATACACACTTGCAACAGAACATAGTAACTGCAACTCCGTCGCGTAACACTAACGTAATGTGTGGACGCAATGGTGTCCCGTAACTTTGCGCCAAACATTTAAGCATGACATAAGCTGCGTTCCGATATTCACTGTCAGTACTAAAAATCTAGACCTCATGTCACATGTATTATAGATTTCCAGTACTGAGAGTAAATATCGGAACGCAGCCATAGAATGCGTTTTAGTTAGCGATTTTATCTTTGTTTCTCATTGAATATTGAACAAGAACAAGATGACTCTTGTGTCGACTTGTGTTGCTAATTGGAAAGCACTTATAGCTGTTCGCGGCGAAGTTACACTGTTTCTGGTCACTTGTCGATATTTCTGCGTTGCATCAAAAGATGTTATGTCGTAAGGTTACGCGTCATTTGGACAGGCCTCAAAACAAATGAGCGTATCTCTGTTCATATTATATTATCTTACAAGTATATGCCACAAACATAGCAGAATGTAAAAATGTTCTTGTTGCCGACGTTCGATTCGAGTAACAATTTTTTTCAAATGTGTACGCGTAACATTAGTGTTTTTATAACGGAGTTGCAGTTACTATGTTCTGTCGTACGTGTATACCTTTAACAATTTTTCTCAAATATGTATGCGTAACATTACCTTTATTTGATTGTTTTTACAACGGTGTTGCCGTTATCCAGTCTTGAACCAAGTGCAAACTTGCAACAGAGTATCGGAGCTGCAATGTCGTCGCGTAACACCGACGCAATGTATAGACGGTGCCCCGTAACTTACGCCAAACACTTAAACGCACATATAGGTTGTTTTCCAATAAAAAGACAACCAGACACAGAAGAATTGTGTGAGACTGCTTGTTAAAACATAATTCAATTCTCAGTGAAATTGGTAAATAGCGCTTCATATAAATACTTACTAAATTATATTTTTGGTTAGCACAATAGTTTCTGTTTAAACACACGACATAATGTACAATCGATCCACCGATCTCGCAGCTTAAGTGCAGAGACAAACATAGAGGTTCCGAGTTCAAATCCGCTCATTCCATTAGGATTTTTTCCCAATCGGTCTTTTTTCTTTCAATCGAGTTGATCAATTGATCGGTGAATTAAGTCTTTAAAAATTAATTCAAGTGTAATCTCGCGAATTAATCCTTCTCTTATAAGACTTCTCAGTCATAACAACCTGAGCATGAGCCTGACAGATAAGCACGCCTGTTGTGGAAAATGTGTATCGCGTAGTAGTAGTACTGCACAATCCTCTACGTCCTGTAGGACATATAAAGACTTAGAATGGCATATAGACCACCTTTTCCAATAGATCTTAAAGCCATAAGCACACTAAAACAAAACCACATAATTAAATCAGATTTTAAAATATTTAGAAAAATTTAAAATTAAAAATTTACATACATATATGAGAAAAAAAGAGAAAGAAAAATAAAGAATAATAAGTGTCGAGTTATGTGAGCTGTCTAGATTAGATCAAATGTGATCTTTGCTGCGAAATTCAAGATTAACGCGCTCGAGTTGAGTCGAAGATGTTTCGGTTGCGAAGAAGTTGTTGTTTGTCTGAGTTCTTGTAAAGTCTCTGGCGACATGAAAAATTTACTAAATGTTCTCGTTTGAGAGAGAATTTAAACAAGTCTTGTTACGGAGTTTTTATTCACGCTGCTAGTAACACGACGTAATACAATAAGTATAATTTATAAACTTTCTAAATGTTTTATTTGATACTAAGTAAGATGTTAATTAAATAAAAATATAATATAAAATAATGTAATATATCATGTTGTGTACTTTACAATTAAGTTTTAATAAATTTTTATTAAGCAACTAAATTTAAGTAACTAAATTTAACTAAAAACTTTCTTGTTTATCTCGGGCAAGTTTGAACCTATGTGCAGGATGTTGTGCAAATAATTTTAAATCAATGTGATTAATCCAAACGTTTCGGTTTATTCTATTCAAACCATCTTCAGTGGAATACTGAAATTTACATTTGTTTACATTGGAAATATATTTTTTTAATACAATTAAAACAACATTTTCAGGGAGATATTTGAATTTCCTGTCCCAAAACCCAGTGTGCCACAAAATCGGTACAATTATCACATTGATAGACAGAGCAATTTTATTATCAGACCCAAAGTTCCACCAAAAAAACATAACTTTTTGCATCGAGACTCTAATAGACAATAATTATCCAATAGAACTAATTTTTTCCACCATTAATAAAAGATTAAAAACATTATTCACAACAAAGCTCAATTAAAAGAATTTTATGCAACAAGACAATGAAGATGAACCGCAAAATTACTTTCTAGTTCCATATATTCCAAAAATCTCAGAACAAATACAATCANTTTTAAACATTGACTTAAAAGACAAACAATACCGACTTTCCTATAGAAACCTCAACCAACTGAACAAATTCATCAAAACGCACAAAGACAATTTAAATCGTAACAAAAAGAAAAATGTAGTATACATCTCCTGTAACACATGTGAAGCCAATTACACCGGACAAACAAAAAGACAATTACAAACGCGTATTAAAGAACATATGCAATATGTAAAGAAAAAACAAAAAACTTCGGTAATAACAGAACATGCACTTAATACAGGACATTCATTTAACTGGAACACAACTAAAATATTAGACACAGAACCTAATTATTATAAACGCCTAATTTCAGAGATGTTGCAAATTAAAATACATAATGGCAGTATCAACGTTATGCAAGACACGGAAATGTTAGACGACATTTATTTACCGATCCTTGATAAACTGAAACAAAATTAATGTGAGCACGTTGTATAGATGTCACTATTAAAATTTTTATTGTATTTACCATGGAGATAAAGAAGGGAGCATTAAGGGATATTATAGGCGCGGGGAGTGAAGCCATGGTGCGGGGGGGATTTGACCTCTAAACAACCTTCAGCCATATTTATATGAGCCACTAGTGCTGCTATCTATTTGATGAGAGTGGTATTATTTCAAC
>NW_018021157.1:41210-59067 GCF_002006095.1 Pseudomyrmex gracilis
GTTGGCCAACCATTGGCCGAAGCGCCGAGCGCACACGGACACGGTTGTCGCCTGTGTGCGTATCCCCTCCACTTGATGCTGAATGCTTACTAAGTCCACGAACTGGCATCTCTGCTTGGAGTTAGTCTCGCAATACTTATACATATATTGAAGATGGTCTGATAATATTGTTAACGCTAATTTTCAGCCAGCGTAATTTCAAACAATTAAGACTTAAGGCTCGTCGAAATTGTCACCAAAAAATATTTTTATTATTTTTTCGCAATATTTTAAAATTAGTTAGGGGGGTATCCGGGGTCTTTCATATGTGTGATGCAACTCCAGCATCCCGTGTGAATTTAAGAATTGAGATTTCAATTCAAAAAACACTCACTTGTAAAAATTTACAAGTGGAATTCGTTAAATGTGTATATATATATATACACGCACAGACATCCTGCGAATGGCTCGTAAGGCCTTATATATTTCTTGATTAAAATTATTGCTGAATCACTCAAAATAAGTATTTTTATTGGCCACATCAGTAATAAATTTCTTGTAAGGATTATACATTGCTTTTTGTCGTTGAAAATCTAAATATTGAAGAATTTTCTTTGATTGTAGATTGCATCAACGACTCTTCCTCAATCGCAGAAACATCATCTTTTTCTAACAAGATACATATGAAAATATATGTGTTTGTAAAAATATATAAATTTTTGTTATTAAAAAGATTAACAATAGCATTTCTTTAATAGATAATATTTTACATTTTATATACAATATACATATTCCTCAACGGAAACCGCGAGAAGATGATGGTCATTTTTGGTTATAAATTTTAATATTGTGTGATAAAAATTTATAATTTGAAAATAATAATAAATAACTTCAATCTTGTATAATAACTCGGTAAATGTGAACCAATATTGCAGAGTGTTGTGCAGTGAAAAGATAGCCAATAATGTGAAGCAAAATGTTTTGACTGTTTATTCAGTCATCATCAGTCGCAAGACTACTGTAATACAATAATTTTACAATGAATGTTGATTTTGATAATAAAGTTATTAATTACAAAGTAAGAAAGAAAGAAAACGCATCTTTATAGACACTTCTAATATTAACACATTATGTACTATACAATATTAACAAAGATTACAGTATGTGTGTATGATATTCAAAAGTCAGGCATAAACTGAGAGTCAAAACAAATTAATAAAACGGTTGTCAGTGTAAACATGATAAATCAAAATCAACAAACATCGAGAGTCAAAGGATTTTATCTATAATTGGTAAGTAAGATTTATCAAGTAAGTCAGTGTCTGTCATAATATTTAAAGTATTATCTTTTAACTTTATGTGTAATATTTCAGATGTATTCCGTTTGTAGTAATTTGTTTCTGTGTCTAAAATTTGTTCCAATTTCCAATTAAATTTATGATCAGTGCTCAAACAATGTTCAGACAATATTGACGTTTCAGTTTTCTTTTTAACGTAATTCATATATTCTTTGATTCTCGTACATAATTGTCTCCTAGTCTGTCCGCCACGTAACAAGTATTACAAGATTTGCATTCACATGGTATACTACGTTCCTATTTTGGTCTAATGGAACAGGATCTTTGTGAGTTTTAATATATTTGTTTAAACGAGAAATATTTCTATATGATAAACAATAAATAATAATAATTAGAATAAATGTCTCTATCGAGCAACAAGTAGATCTTATGATTTTATTAATATAAATTCACATAAAGTTGTGTGTGTGTGTGTGTGTGTGTAAATGACATATAGTTTAGACGTTTCGGTCCTTACTTGAGCCCTCTTCAGTATAAAAGAATAGAAAACAACGCCATGGTCGCAAAGAAGATAACAATATGATGTAAAAAAGTATACAAATCTTACGTATAGCAGTCCATTGTGATGTAATATTAGTAAGACTTCCTGAAAAAGATTGAAAAAGATTTTGACTGAGACAATACAAAAATTTTAGATCATGAACCTAACTTTTACAAAAGACTGATTTCCGAAACTATATATATTAAAGAACAGACTCTGGGTTTAAATTTAATTAATGACACAGACTTACTTGACCTCTCTTATTTTAATTTACTTGACAAACTTAAATCATCCGAATTTTAAATTCAACAGACTTACTTGTTTTAATTCGTTACTTAGGTGGGGATCTATATATATAAACTGTTGCCTCTGTCCTCTGTTCAATATTTGATCTTCGACTTCTGATATGTGAGTTTATATCGTTACGTTTTATATTTTTATTGTGAAATTGTGCGGACTTTGACTTACATTGACTTTTTCAGGAAGTCTTACTAATATTACATCACAATGGACTGCCATACTTAAGATTTGTGTACTTTTTTACATCATATTGTTATCTTCTTTGCGACATGGCGTTGTTTTCTATTTTTTTATACTGAAGAGGGCTCAAGTAATGACCGAAACGTCTAAACTATATGTCATTTACACACACACATTACTTTATGTGAATTTATATTAATAAAAAATCATAAGATTTACTAATTATTATTATTTATTGTTAATTTTACAAGCGAGATTTTTGTATTATATTATATTTCTATATGATAATCTAATATTTATTTTGTTTAAATTACTAATAAGTATGTTTGATTGATCATTTGCAAAAGGTATAACAAAATAATTAACGTCTTTAGCTGTTTGTGTATCGTTGTCACTATCAGTCTTATGTGGAGTTTTATTGAATTTCAGGTTAAATAATGTTTTTAATCGTTTATTCATAGTTTTGAACATGATATTTATTGGATAATGGTTGTCTATAAGAATGTTAATACATAATTTTTTAAGTTTTTCTGGTGGAAAATAGGATCTGACGATAACACCGCTCTATTCACTAGAGTAATTATTGTATCGATCTTGTGACACAGAGCGTTTTGTGATAGAAAATGTAGGTATCTACCGGAGAACGTTGGCTTGTGATACCAATCACAAATCAACGTATTTCTTTCTACAATGATGAGTGTGTTCAAGAAACTAATACGATTGTCAGACTGCAGTTCATATATGAATCTGTGATGAATAGAATTGAAAGTATTAAGAATGCCAGTCATTCTGTCTATGTACTGCTAGTAAAATGTCGTTTACATATCTGTAATATATTGGAATGGTAAATTTTAGTGAATCTAATGCTTTAAGTTCTATATCTTGCATAGTGTCTATTATAGGAGAGAAAGAGGTACTCATAAGGTGACAAAAGTCTGTTTATACATTTTGTTATTGAAAGTAAAATGTGTAGATGACATAACAAACTCGAGCGCAATCAAAAACTCTTGATACGATATCTTAGTGTTTAATTGTATATATTTCTATTTTTTAGATACGCTTTCCAATGCAAGTTCAATAGATATGTTAGTAAACAATAATACAACATCAAATGAACAAAGTATATAATCATTATTAATTTTTTGACCTGATAATTTGTTATATAAGTGGAAACTGTCTTTAATTGAGAACAGAGAATTAGGTATGTTGTTATATATTATTTATTTTATGTAAAAATAGAGAAACATGGTGTAAAGAACTATCAATGGTTCTTTACATGATCGTGATACAATTCTTCTGTAAGGGTAATTTTGTAACGGATCCGATTTTCTGTCGGCTTTGCTCGGCCTTCCGCTTGCCGGACAGCTCGGTCGGCGCCAAGGATCGGAGAGGGGAAGGCGTGAAATTGCGACACTCGGTAGTTTAATGCTGTAATGTATCGTAGATTTATTTAATTTTTAATACGGTATTTACAATGGGTTTAATTCGGTTTGTCGGTTTCTATCGGCGGCGCGGTAACGACGGCGCGAATAATATGGCTGGCACGGAGAAGATGAATCGCGCTGGTAATAAGGTCGGGGCGGATAAGATGAATCTCGGCGCGGCGGGCTTATATCTAGACTTAAATCTACGGAGGTATATATACACGGGGAGTATTTACACGTGGGTATGTTCCTGGCCGTAAGAACGGCCGGTTGAGTCGTGAGAACGACTGTTTCGGTGAGTCGTGAGAACGACTGTTTACCGGTGTGGCGGTTACAACGGCCGTTTGAGTCTCAGGGGCTCGTAGAGCCGACGGAGATGACGTGCACCGAAGTGCTGGAGAGGATCGATCCACACGGTTGGAATGGTGTTCGAGACAACGCCTCTAGCACCGGGTTTTGTCGAGACAACGCCTCGACCGGACGGTCAGGATGGTGTTCGAGACAACGCCTTTAGCACCGGGTTCTGTCGAGACAACGCCTCGACCGGACGGTCAGGATAGTGTTCGAGACAACGCCTCTAGCACCAGGTTTTGTCGAGACAACGCCTCGACCGGAGGATTTCTATGTCCAAGACAACGCCTCGGCTGCAGGGAGGATCGCTCTTGAGACACTGCCTCGAGAGCTCGGGAAAGGAACTGGTCTCGACTGCTGAAATCGGCCGGCTTATATACCCCGGAGCGGCCTATGGTCCGTCCGGACTGTGTGCGGTACGCGCTTGTTTGCGCGCCGTGTCACGCACCTGTGCCGTGTTGCACGGGCACAGGTCTTCGCTCGTTCACGTGTGTTCTGTGCGCTCTTTCTATCTATAGGCAGGTACAGACGGCGTCATTAATTCGAAGAATAGGCGCGGGGATCGGAGGGCAAGCGGGGCGGTTGCTCGTAGCGCCAACGGGCGCCGTACTAACTAACTAGTAGCAATTGGGTGTCCACAACTACGACGTAGTATTTAGCCCGTTGGCGCTACGAGCAACCGCCCCGTTTGCCCTCCGATCCCCGCGCCTATTCTTCGAATTAATGACGCCGTCTGTACATTGAACTATAGGAGGGTGTACTCTAAACTATACGCGAGGAACAAGAGGATAGGTATATTAGAAACAGAAGTAATGAAAAGAAGTAATATATTAGAAAATAACATAAGAGAAAAACAAAAAAAGTGACAAGAAATGATATAGGAAATGATAATATATATATATATATACATATGTACACAGTGGCGAGGCTTGCCTCGTCACAATTTACTTTATTAATTTTGGGAACATCATATGCTCTCGGTAATCTAGGATCACTATTGTACATGTTTCTTTTGGTGATTATTAATAAAACCTTTAGTGATCTATCTATCTAGCAAATCTTTTAGCTGGTTGTTGATGTTTTCAAGTGGATTTTTATTTATATGTATGTATGTATTTTTGTCTTTGAATATGTTGTTAATTTTATCAATGTAATCGTTTTTAAGTATGGCTACCGTGGTGTTTCCTTTATGTGCCCTGGTAAAAATGATATTGGGATTGTTGTTGATAAAATTTGAGACTGATTTAGCTTTTGGTAGTATATTTTCTTCGTATGTGTTAGCGAACTATTCTCTTCTAAAGTCATTGAGATAAGATGTAATGTGATTGTGTATATTGGATTTAGCAGTACGGTTGAATTTCATTATATTACATTCTATGTCTTTAATGGTTTCTATGACAAATTTTCTTTTTATTATGTCTAACTGGGAGAGAGAATTTTTCACCTAATTGTAATAATTCTGAAATATGTTTTGGAATTGTTGTGCCCGTGAGATTTATAAACCATTTATCATTTAATTTTAAATCTAAATTTTTTTTGTGCTAGAAATCTTCAGGTTTTACAACGTGTTTGATAATATTATTTGTTTGACCCCTGTGATTGAAACTGAATTCCCATTTGTTGTGGTGGATGTCTTTATGTGATATTTCAGTGTTGTGTTGGATGTAATAGTGAATAGGTTGTGTTTTTTGCAATATTTTAAATTAATTTGGGGGTTATCTGGGGTCCTTCATATACGAAATGCAAATCTAGCATCCTATATGATTCAAAAGAATTGAAATTACAAGTCAAAAACTCACATAAAAGTGTGAATTCGTTTATATATATACATATGTGTATATATATATATAGACATTTATTATTTTCCACACAACATCCAGCGAACGGCTCTACACGACCAATTATATTCATCGACTAGTGAATAGGTTGTTTGTTGCGTAAAAGGTTATTTTTTAAGTATGCAAGCTTTTTGTTAAGGTACTTTTCTTTTTTTTATAAAAACTTTGTTCATAAATTGTTGTTTGTAAATATATAATAATAAAGAAGCGTTTTCTTTCTTTCTTACTTTGTAATTAATAACTTTATTATCAAGCAAAATCAACATCTATTGTAAAATTATTGTATTACAGTACAGTCTTGCGACTGATAATGACTAAATAAACAGTCGAAACGTTTTGCTTCACATTATTGGCTATTTCTTCACTGCACAACACCCTGCAATATTGATTCATATTTGCCGAGTTATTATACAAGATTGATTTTATTAAATTGAACCTGAGAACAACTCTCACTACTTGACATTAATAATAAATAACGTTTTAAAATTGTATTGCATTTTGTATAGATAGAACGATATTGAAATATTAACTTTGTTACAAACACTTTTTACTATTTCCTACCATTAGTAGATAGAAAAAGAAAAGTTTGTTGTTATAAGAATTGCGATTATATTTAATAAAGCGTTCATACTTTACCTAATATCAAAGTTGACCCTTCGTAGTCAGACGCAAGTCTCCCAGACCCACTCAAAAATTGCGCATCGGCGTTTCTAGAAACAAATTAGATTTTTTAAACGCTTATATCTTCAAAACTACTAGAGATTTTTTTAATTTACTTCTTATCGACGCAGAAGTGTTCAAACTTTTGAGAAAAAAAATAACTTGAAAATATTGAGTTTTTGCGGAAATATTTGATCTTAATACTTTAACGCTTGTCACATATATGCGTCATTTGATACTTAATTCCAGATAGCGCAT
Organism: Pseudomyrmex gracilis; assembly: GCF_002006095.1. Lineage (NCBI taxonomy): Eukaryota > Metazoa > Arthropoda > Insecta > Hymenoptera > Formicidae > Pseudomyrmex > Pseudomyrmex gracilis. The sequence continues at coordinate 48,040 of NW_018021157.1, forward strand.
ATATGCGTTAAGTAGATTAAAAAAAAAATAAATAAATAAAATAGATAAAACGCTGTAAGTAGTTCAATTTTTCCCGGGAAGAGTCATAACAGATGACGAAGGAGAATAATTGATTCATCATAGATAATTTTTTGATTGTCGACACTGAAACTATGTATATGTTAAAGTCACGTTGGTCTCACAGACTCGATCTGACTAACTCATAGTCATTTTTGAAGTCTGACCACAGAAGGTAAAACTAATCTTTGCAGTAAAATAGTGTAAAAGAAACAACAGAATTATAATATTTGTTTACCACAGATCGCTTAATGTATGTAGATTTCACTTTTTATCTGTGCAAATAAATTATTTATCTTGCTTGAAAAAGGTATTTTATTAAAGTATTTTATTAAGGTATTTATATATCCAAAAAGAGAAGCAATTTCTGATCTTGATTTTGACATATGTTATCAAGGTGGTCCTGAATGCCCATCGAAAGGTCTTAGATAATGCTCACTGTTTAGTAAAAAGTTATTAACAAAAATGTTTTACCAATACGGCATCATTTTTTGTCACAAATGCTGATTACACAGAATTATATAGAAGTTTGGTGGTCTTGTCTCACATAGATTTGCAACTTTCCACGCAAAACAAAATTCAACCCAAACCTGTGTGTCTAGTTTTTTGATAGTGTAGGGAAGATGGAACACACTGCTTCCTCGCATACACTTTCTTAACTGTAACACTATTCGAGCAAAAAGGTATATGATTGAACTAATTAAAACAAGAAAGTAAACTTTTTGTATTGTAAATATATTTTTGTTGTATATACATACCCAGCAAACATTTCGGTCACAGAACCATATCCATCTGTGTCCTCAGTAGGATATGGTTTGGTAACCATGTCTGTCAACATGTGAAATGTCAAAATGCGACCAAAATGATGACAGAGTCTGCCACAAGCAAAGCGAAGTCAAATTATCGCCAAAGTGAAGCCAAAATCCGGAATAGGTTTGGTCATCGTCTGTTGGCGCCAAATTGCAAACAGTGCGCACGTATACACGAACAGACCTGCTTGGCGTTTGGTGGCAATCTGTCGTCAATGCGTTTAACAGATCAACCCGATTTTTGTCGTAAACAGATCTCTGGTACGGTTTTGCGGACTGTTTGGTCACATTATTGCTAAAAACGGATCTGCTTGCAATCGACCATCTATTTGTTGTCAATTTCACTGACATATATGGAATCGTTTTGACCGCAATACTCTCATGTATATTGCCAACAAAGTTGTTGCGTTTTTTCTTTTTGTGTGCTAACAGTTTTGGCAGTGTTTCCGTATTGTAGCATTTCTGCAAACAATTTCTGTTGCCAAGGTCTGAGCCGAAATTGTCAAAAACAGAAATTGTTTGGTGGGTATGTATATACATATGTATATATTGTACATATGTTGTATATACATATGTACATTTGTGTAGAACACATGTATTTTTGAACATGTACATCCTACATCTGGAATGTACACGGTGTCAAAAAACAATGCTGTATTAGTGAAACTTTTTTTGTTAATAACTTCTTAATAAATAGTGAGCATTACTTAAAACCTTTTGAAAGTCACTCAGGACCATAACCTTAATAACATATATCAAAATCAAGGTCGTCAGAAGCTGCTCCTTTTATTTGTATATTTATCAAACTTAAATCTTATTGAGACTTGAGTGAATAAATATATCTTTATCTTCCGATTTGGAGACATTGGTTTCGTTTCGCTTACATTTATATCTTATTGCGGACGAATAAATACGTAAAAAAAGTGTTTCTCTGTATTCGACGGTAATAGAGAAATGTCGTTTCAACAAGGTTTTTTTGTGGCGAGAATTCTCGGTAGTAAAACTGCCGATGAGAGTGGCAGCTTCTGATGACCATGACCTTGACATATATTATCAAGGTCGTGACTCCCAGTAAGGTTTTAAAGGTTTTATGCGGCGGTCGTTGTTTGTTTACAAATTATAAACAAAAACAGTTTTATAAATGAACTCTTATTTTCCGACACCATATATATTTTGTTCGTGTTAACGAACAAAATCTAAGCGTGTAGACAGGGAGGTGCTTCGCTCCCCCGCAGAAGTGGCTTCGCCTCTCCCTCTGCATTTCTCTCTCAAAAAAAAATGAAGAACGGCTTTCGATTAAATGTCGTTTTATGTCGAAAGTGTGTACGTGATTATTTCAAGGAGGGAGGAGGAGGAGGGCGAAGTCACTCTCCTTGCGGGAGGGAGGCGAAGCTCTCCCTGCCTACACGCTTACACTTAAATGTGCAAAGTTACATGGAGTATTATATATACAAAATATTCAAAACTAAAACATCAAGTATGTTCAAGTATTTAGTGGATAAAGTTTACTCATTATTTCAAAAAAACCATCTATGCGTTTATCGAAAGTATAGAATCTTTTGAACAAAAGTTTTACTCCTGCGGGAGGGAGGCCAAACACACTGTTTTAACACATAAATGTTTGTGTGTAACACATATTTTTGTGTAAATACATCTCACATTTACTTCTGCAATGTACACGGAGTCAAAAGACGATGTCGTATTAGTTACAATTTTTCTGTTAAGAGGATGCTGAACCGCTGGCAAAAGTCCGCTCAGCTGCTACTCAACCGCTATGCTATCGAGTAAGTGGCGCCATCTCTCGAGACCGAGTCAAACCAAAACAAGGATAGATGACATGAGAGAGACAAAGATAGACATGTTTTTTCTGACGCTTCTTTAAAATTGTACTAATCGTAGTTTTAATTTTTCTTGTCTCACAAGGCTTCAAAATCTTTTTTGAAGCACTCAAAATATTCGTCTATGTTTCTAGTTTGAAATAAAGATATTTTTATTTGGATTTATATGGCCAATTTTGCATATAAAGTAAAAATGTAGTTTCTGTAATAACAGTCTATAAACTTTTTTTTGTTTTTCTTAAATTTTTATGCTTTATTCCATTCTTTACTGTATTTTTTTTATTTCTGAAGAAGCATTTTTTATTCCGATTTATAGTTTTTAAAAAAAGTTAAAAATTTGACATCAGGGTAAAACAGGACGGTTCAGCATCCTCTTAATAACTTGTAAACAAACAACGACTGCCGGATAAAACCTTCGGAACCTTACTCGGGATCAGGACTTTGATTTTTTTAATATATGTCAAGGTCAAGGTCATCAGAGGCTGCTCCCCCTATCGGCAGTTTTAAAGTATACATAGGTGAAACTGGTAGAATGATAAGCACACGACTAAAAGAACATCAGTCAGCAGTGCTAAAACACTACTCACAATTGGTATTAAAAGAACACCAATTGAAATCTGGTCACAATCATGTTTGACCAAATCAAAGTACTAAACAAAACTGCAGCTTACTTTCCTAGAAAATATATGGAGTTCTTAGAGATGTACAAACATCAAAACAATCTTAATAGAGACGGACAAATGACCAGTTCACTATGGCAATTCATCCTACCATAACATCCTTTTCGTCACATTACCTTACTTTTACTACTACTACACCCACTCCACTTCTCTTCTCCATAATCTAGCGCTATAAAAAGAGACACTTGATTAAGAGCATCTCAGTATTAGCTGTTTTTGAAACTCTGATGAAGTGAGCTGAAATATTCACGAAACGTCGGTATAAAAATGACTAACGCAATTCAAGTCCAAAAAAACATCTTCGAATGTTAATACACGCGTAAAACTTATTTTTCTACAAAAGCTATTTTACAAAAAAAGTGATATCAAAGAGTAGCACTAAGTAAAATTTTATGCATTGTTACATTATTGGAATACAATATAAAATAGAAAGCATAAAATATCAATCGTGCCAATATACTTTGCCTTGTGAAAAGTCGAAACTCGTATGAAATGTCACTTTTCATACAAAAAATTTGGTGACGCATAACTAAGTGTTTCAGAAAATTTCTATTACGTAAAAACAAATGTTGGACAGCAAAGAAAGAATTTTCTGAGTTTATTACATTTAATAAGTATTTAATGTAAAACAATTTGGCGCGGCTGCAATTTAAATAGTGAATAACTGAACTGCTTTCAATGCAGGTTTAGGACGATAAGGTAGATGTCCCAATTATTGCCACTGTCTTAATAACTGCCATTTTTTAAATTGTTATACTTATTAAAAATATATAAAAAATAATGCTCACAAAAATGTTATTAGAAAATTCAGACTTAGATTCATATAATAACACATATTTGTGTATGCATGCTATTTAAAATTTAGAATTAATGTTAATAAATAAAAGTGCAGTTTGAGCTTTAAAAACGCGATTGCTTAACTAGAAATGATGAAAAAATCCACTTACAAAAGACGGTACTTTTCTTATCTGACCTATTATAAAATGAATGATATCTATTCTAAACTGAATGTTGAGATGTAGTTTAATTAAATATCAGTTTAGAGATATAACGAATAAAATAAGTGATATTCACTTATTAAATTGTAATAATTAACGGTGACAGCAATAGGCATACTATTCTTCGGTTTGTTCATTGCCATCAGTAATAGGGGCAAAAGAAAGTGTCAAATACATATAAGTATCACTGTTAAAGCTGTAACTCTACTTGCGATGCTTTGTATGTAGGCCAGATCATAAGACAACTCAAAACTAGAGTTTCCGAACGCAAAAATCAGATTAATCGTCGCGCGGAGAATATGTTTCTGTTGTTACACAGCATAGAATTGATACAGATCACAATTTCAATTGGAAAAATACCAAAATTTTGGACACAGAATTTTTATTTTTTAAGAGGTCCGTCTCTGAGATGATACACATCAAATTACAAGGCAATTCAATTAACGTCATGTCGGACACGGACAAGCTGAAACAATAGTTTTCATTTTTGGAAAATTCAAAACGACATAGTCATTTTCCGTTCGTTTTCAAGCGTTGTGATGGGGAAACCGTTACATGTATCATGAATATGGAGGACGGCTGCTTAGTCTGTCGGTTGTTTTCGAAGCGAGAAAATGTTTCGCGTCTTTTCTTGCGTACGAGTGACGGTTACTTAGTTGCTACTTCCTCCTCTCTTTTTTTCCTCAAACCGAGTATGTTTGTAGCGTATTTTTTCTGTATCTATATTCTTCATTATTGTCGCAAATAGATCATGCATTCAATGTAATTTTTTTATGTAGACACTGAAGAAGATCCCAGTGAATCAAAACGTTTGTATCTTTTTTTCTCGGATTAAAAAAGAATTTTACCCAAACATCAGGTGTAGCTCGTTATTGCCTTTTCCCTATCTTTTTATGTAACTCTAACTTTTCAATTTGACACGTAAAGTAGGAGATTGCGTGAAAGTGTGTAGTGTGTTTTATTAAATTTATTATTTGCGTAATTAATTTATGTTGCTTAATTAGTAATAGGTATATATTCGTTTTTGTTTAGTTCAAAAAGAACTAATCAGTAAGACCGGCTATAATCAGATTACAGTTAATGGTACTGAGTTATTGAGTCGCATTAGTAGCAGTTATATGTACTTAACGTGACAGTAATATAGACAGTAATGTTCATTGTATATTTTAAATTAATTAATAATTAAATTTTCATAATTACTACATAAAACATTTTTTATCAATAAAAGAGATGTTAAGCAATATTATATTTCAATCTAGAACTATTTTTACATTAAATAACTCCTAATATAATTAAATGAAATTACGAGATAACTTTAAAGTAACAGTAATTGAGACATCTACCCTAGCGATAGTAGCGATAAGAACGCGAAAAATGAAAGTAACGATACGCTTGCTAGTGGCAATAGATGTTTTTACTCGTGTCTCTATACTTGTTTAGTGATGCAATGATTGGCAGACAAGAAAAATAGTACAAATAAGAAATAGTACAATGAGACGATAAAGGAACGCCGAACGATATAGGGACGAAAGGAGTCATACTCTATTAACCACAGTACGATTCGACATTGTTTGATTTGACACAAAATTACACAACCACACAAAAAAAGTAGGATGTCCGGGAGACAGGACCATAGTATCTTTATGTTTTTGGGGTCGCTGAATTCGAATCCGGGGTCCGTTTGACCCGATCAGGTCTGGGTCAAGATTAGATCAAGGTCGAATCTTCAAAATCCATTGCTAACGAAGTTCATAGTCTCTCACTAGATTAATCAAATCCATCTGCGCGAATACTTCTGGTTCAATTTTACCTTATGATCCACCTTGATTCATATTTTGTAGTTGTTATTATCATCCTCATCACCATTTCTCTTGTTATCTGCATAACGTTCTATATCATATATTATTGTATTTATGGGATTGTGAATCAGATAAAATAAAAAATTTCTTCATTGTAGTTCGATGTTACACCTCTGATTGAATAGTGAAACTTTATGTTTCATTTATTTTTCAGTGTTGTTTAATGCACTATATACATATTTGTCAGTTCTGTTTTTCTGATTTCTCAGTTTTTATTCATGATGCTGATAAAACCTACTGCCATAAAAGATGCTAGAGACGATGACATCTGTCCAAAAAGGGGATGTGTAGAATGATTTGCTCTCCAATTTTTTATGATAACGAAGCCAGTGGGAGCACATTGCCTTGCAGGGCAAAAAGATTTTGAAGTCGGATTCAGCGACTCCGAAAACAGATTATTCCCATGATTTACTTCGTTAGCAATGAAGATTTGACCTTGATCTGACCTTGATCCAGACCTGATCGGGTCAAACGAACCCCGGATTCGGATTCAGCGACCCCAAAAACATAAAGATACTATGGTCTATTTCGTTAGCGATGGATTCTGAAGATTCGACCTTGATCTGACCTTGATCCAGACCTAATCGGGTCAAACGGACCCGGATTCAGCGACCCTAAAAATATAGAGATACTATGGTCCTGTCTCCCGGACATTCTACTTTTTTTTGTGTGTCTGTGTTATTGGATACAGAATTATTGGCCACAAAATTATTCCACACTACGATTTAATACCGAATTATTTGTCACCGTATGATTCGACACACTGTATAATTCAACATCGAATTATTCTTCATCGTCTTATTTGACACGGTACAATTGGACAGTACATTTTCGGATATCGTATACTTTTTATAACTATTTTGTTTGCATCACATATTATTGCACACGTGTAAGCGGGAGAGGGACTCCGTCTCTCCCTCTGCATCTCCTCCTCGAAACAATCTAATCTAACCTAACCTCCCAGCAAGCAAGCTCATATGATAATGACGTCAGGTTTTAGTCTGCAAAACGTCAATTATGACATAACAATGACGTGATTTTGACGTACATATCGCGTGATTATGTCACATCTTATTGACGTCATTATATTACGTCAAGTAGACGTGAATATAATCAAAAAAGTCTCATCAATATAACATAGTAAAGACGTTATTGTAACTTTAAAAAGAAAATAAAATACAACATTTAAAGAACAATAGTATCAACATCCCACATAGCACGTAATATTACTGCATTACAATAATAAAATGACCGCCGAAATGCATCGCAGTAATATTACGGTGATATATAAAAAAGAACGCTTTATAGAAACAAAATTAATTCGAAATTTCACTTGAATTAATTTTTGGAGTTCTGATTCAGTTTGTCAATCAACTGTATAAAAGTTAATCAGTTTACCAAAGTGTACGTGGCTACTTATCTATAAATAAATGGCTATACTTATCTATAAATAATGTATTTAAAGATATAATATTATTCAAAAAAACAAATGTTATTAATAAACATATTATTATAATTAACGGTTGAATTTAACTCAAAGTTGTTGTTAGAACTTTATTTAATCGTTTTATCGATGTCATATTGAAATTCAATATATATAAGTTGATATATGACGTCAACGCGACATCTAAATGACGTCATATCGGCGACGTCAACTTTTGGTATTGTAAATAATGTCAAAATAACATACCATTTATGTTACTTAACGTCGTAGTCATCAAAATCACTTCATAATCACGTCATTATTATCACGTGAGCTTGCTTGCTGGGCTAACTAGTATTACTACTATCATTCATTGGCAAATAAACATTGCTTGTCACTTGTACACAGCGCGTCACTGAGTATAAATATTTAATATATTCTAAATAAAGAAATATTTTTAAAATTGTTTTATTTATATTTTAACTGAAAAATCCTAACCTAACCTAACCTAAAAGCAGGATTTAGTACTGATCAAGACTTGTGTGTTTGCATGATGCCGGCATTCTGAAGTGCATTCTGCTTACACAAAGCTCGCATAGAGTGTTGAGTATAACGTTTCGTCGCGATGCTTGCCAGATGGACCTGTATCTGGCAGTCACAGAGACAGCACGCCATAGAAAGCATGCATAATGCCGGCACGTTGTCATCATTTTGTTTGCTGGGTTTATATATGATCGCGGGGTAGGCGCGGGGATCGGAAGGCAAACGAGGCGGTTGCTCGTAGCGCCAACGGGCGCCGTATGAACTAAATAGTAGTCCACAACTACGTCGTGTCGATAATATAACTAATCTTCTTTTCTATTTTCTCCCCAGCAAACAAAATGGTGGCAACGTGCCGGCATTATGCAAGCATGCTTTCATAGCGTCTCTGTGACTGCCAGATACAAGTTCATCTAGCAAGCATCGCGATGACACGTTACGCTTACCACTCTATGCAAGCTTTGTGCAAGCAGAATGCGCGTCAAATTGGAAAGTGTCGACCTCTGTCGTCATTTATCTCATTATTTTTAGCATGCCATGATATCAGTTTGCTAGCATACCAACGCGTGGCATCACTGAACAACACTGTATCAATATATTGTTCACATGGCATGCTTTCACGGCGTGCTGACACGTAATGTTTGCTGGGTATTGGCCTTTTTACTGAATATCTAACATTGACAAATAGCATACGTATATGTATATATGTGTGTATTAAATGAAACTATAATGTCTTCGGCATATGGGAGAAACGTATGTTGTAAAAGTCTTGTTTAAAAAATTGTATATTTAATATTATATTTATTTTTATTTTTATTTTATTTATTTATTGATCAAGTGTATATGTATATTTACATACTTGGTGAAACAAAAGAAACACCAAAAAATAACCAATCCCGCAATCCTGATCCCTCAAATGAAACCCAGTAAAATTTGTTCGCAATTTGCCAGCAAATTATCAGCAATTTTAAGCAAAAATACTCAGCAAATTGGCGTCAACTGTGTCCGTATTAGACTTGGATTTTGTTGCAAAAGCTTGTCAACAAAAAGTAACAGCAAATTGCTAGCAAAAACCGAGCAAAGCTTGATATCATAACCTAAGACCAAATTGACGCCAATATAAAGCAAGATCTGCGCACCACGATTTGATAGCAAATTGACATTTATAATATAAAAAAATGACTTAGGTTTATAATTTATGTCCTCGAATAAGTTTTCTTAGTTATTCTCTATGTTGTTCTAGTATTACTTTACAGAAAAAATCCATTATGTCAGAAATCATCTCGACTGAAGTCGAACCTGGAACCCTCTGATTACCAAGCAGGTACTCTATTAATTCAGCCCAGTGTTGCAACTTCTGACCGGCTAGCACCGAGAGCACCGAGGTGTTGGGAGCCACTGGAAGCACGCACACAAGCGACAACCGTCGTCCGTGTGCGTGACGTTACGCTCGACTGTCGGCTCGTAGAAGAGTGCAGACATATTGTGTTCTGTCTTCTTTCCACTTCAAGCCGGCTCAACAAAATGACAGACGAGGCGTGTTCACGTTACGTTGCGCGCTTTTTGCGTATGACAACGTGAAATGCTTTTCCGAGATTAATAATCTTGGAAACAATACATGATATTATTGATAATGATAAAATATTTTAAGATGCATAATATATTTAAATAAAATATATTAATAGTGTTCAGTTTTAGTGATATCTTTTTATATATTGTTATTTTGTAAATTACGAAAAAAATCTACATTTATAGATGCGTAATCTTAAAGTATAATTTATTTCATATAATTATGTGAATGTAAATTAATTAAATAATTGATATCATATATTATATGAATTTAATACTTTAAGATTATGCATCTATAAAATTTTGATTCTTGTCGTAGTTTGCAAACTAAAAATTTATAAATATAAAAACACTAACAATAATATAACAATAAAATAATTTGTACATATTAAATACTTTTCTACAAACGTTTTACCGTTCATTTATATTAATAAGTAATACAAATATATTATGCATCTTAAGATATTTTATCATTATCAATAATATCATGTATTGTTTACAAGATTATTAATCTCGGAAAAGCGTTTCACGTTGTCATACGCAAAAAGCGCGCAACGTAACGTGAACATGGCTCGTCTGTCATCTTGTTGAGCCGGCTTGAAGTGGAAAGAAGACGGAACATAATACGTCTGCACTCTTCTACGAGCCGACAGCCGAGCGTGACGTCACGCATACGGACGACGGTTTTCGCTTGTGTGCGTGCTTCCAGTGGCTTCCAACACCTCGGTGCTCTCGATGCTAGCCGGCCAGAGTTTGCAACACTGATTCAGCCATAGAAACTTTCACAATCAATTACTTTAAAACTAATATGTTAATGGCATTTAGTGATATTGTTACTGATTCTAAGTAAAACTATTTGTACTAAGTAAATCAGCGAAATTTTAACTGATTCCTAGTAAAACTAATCTGTTACCGACACCTAACTTTAAAAGAGGCAGTTTTTCACTGCAAATCAGTGATATTATCACTGATTCTCAGTAAACTTTTTTTTATTACTGAATCAATTCAATCAGTGAAAGTTTAATTGATTCTACTAAGAGAATGCAGTTTCGCAATCTGTTTAGGAAAAATCAATTATGTACTAATAAACAATAAATATCGTACGTGCATAATATAAGTTATATTTTTTGATAATATAAACATATTGCAAAATTATTTAAAATTAAATATTATACAGACACTTAATTGTTGTAAAAAGTATAAATATTAAAATATTTTACATAGATGTTATTTTAATATTTATATAATTATTGTC
>NW_018021157.1:65813-67967 GCF_002006095.1 Pseudomyrmex gracilis
TAGTCATTAAAAGTATAATAAATAATTTTCTTAACTTATTTTTGTATAAATAATACCTTTCCAGCAAACAATCATTATCTAAATACTAAAATAGGTTAACGCTATGTTTCTTAAACTTTTGACTAAGACCTTACCCTGAATACAACCTTAAATACTCAAATGTAAAAATAATTTTATGTATAGTATGAATTATAGATAGTGTGTGCATATATAATATAGAAATAAGTCAAGATATGATTAAATGGCCCTTTAAATATTATACAATTTGAACTGCAAATCTTGCTCGGTTTTTGCTGTTATTTTGCTATCGTGTTGCGCAGATCTTGCTTCATATTTGGCGTCAATTTGGTCTCAAATTATGTGCAAGCTTTGCTCGGTTTTTGCCAGCAATTTGCTGTTATGTTTTGTCAACAAGCTTGGATATATTTTTTTTAGCAATTTTGCAACATTGCCAGATAAAACAAACCCTGCATCATATTTGATGTCTTTCTGCTAACAAACTTTGTAACAAGCATTTGGCAAAATCTGTTTCGTCAAATTTGGTTATCTGGAAAGCTATATGTGATTCTTCTAGAGATTGTTGACAATATCATGTAGATTTCTGTACAAAATATATATATTATTTCTCGCATCTTGTTTTATAGGTTATTTATTCATTCAAGAACCCTTAATTTTGTTAAGATCCAGTTTTTTAGCTTATTTAAATGACTTACATTACTAATAGACAAAGTTTTGAGTGCATTTGGCAATTTATTGAAAATTTTTACTGCATAATATTTATAATTTTTTTGTCCTACGTTTTTTTCAACTTTTGGCAGCGAAATACTCCTGTACCTTATGGCAAGCCCAGAGTCAACAAAACTATTTGTTAAGTTTTTGTAATCCAAGAGAAGTGCATTTTAATAAAATAATTATTTTATTGTGAGAATTTTTTTATCTTGTAATGTTTTTACAAAATCAATATTCCGTCCATAAATTATTTTTATCAATCGTTTTTGCAACTTTTTAAGATGTATTAAAGAGTTATTATAGGCTTTACCCCAAGCCAGAATTCCCGTAATTCGCTACCGAGCTAAAAAAGACCTGATATATGAGGTTAAGTTTGTCATTGTTCATTATTCTCTTCAATTTAGATAGGACATAAAGAAGATACTTACACTTTTTAACCATACACTCGACCTGCTTATCCCATTTCAAACTTTCATCCATCATTATCCCTAAATATCTTGTACTTTCTGCTCTTTTTATCGTATTAAACTTATCATTGATGCATATTTTTATATTTAACTCTTTTGGTAACATATCCTTATAGTTGACAAAAGTCATATAAACCGTTTTATCAACATTGAGCGTCAGCTGTAGTGTCCGACCAAAACCACCTTTTTTAGTTTTGGTCGAAACCGAAAACGAATATTCGGTTTGTCATCAATTTCGGCCGAAATCAAAGCCGAAACTTTCGTAAATCTGTAGAAAAGCAATATGTATACATACATACAAAAAGTAAACACATCATATACTCTTATATTTTCTGTANCATTTTATAGAATTTATTATGATTTATAATACATTTATAAATGATAATTTGTTAATACTTATAATAAAATAAAAACTGTATAAATTAAGTTTTTATATAAAACTTAATAATTATTAAGTTTTTATATAAAACTTACAATCTTTTGTTTAATTAAAATAAAATAACAGTCTTTTTAATTAAAATTATTTCTAATCTTTGGAAAATAAACGTTTTATATTAGACATAGTTGTTGCACTAAGTTGGACTAGTAATTAAATTACTTACTTAAACATAAAATTTTAATTATTTGTATTGAAATAATTTGTACTTAATAATTATAGTCAAACAACTTTATATTATAATATAAAAATAAGAGTTTCTCTGTATTTTCGCCTAACAAATTACTGCGTCTGTCCGTGTAAATTTGTCCAGCAGAGCTAAATAGCTGTTCACTCGCCACGCTAGTCGGTGGAGCTGACAAAAACTTTTTTACAGCTCTTTGCAATTGATGATATGAACTAGAATTCCAGTAAGCATATACCCAGCAAAACTTTACTTTCCGTGATAAACAAAAAATAGAAAAAAAAAATTTTGTCAAAATAAAAAATAGTTAACGCAAAACAACTTGGCGCGGCTGCACC
>NW_018021157.1:72357-76098 GCF_002006095.1 Pseudomyrmex gracilis
AGCAATATGTATACATACATACAAAAAGTAAACACATCATATACTCTTATATTTTCTGTACCATTTTATAGAATTTATTATGATTTATAATACATTTATAAATGATAATTTGTTAATACTTATAATAAAATAAAAAATGTATAAATTAAGTTTTTATATAAAACTCAATAATTATTAAGATTTTATATAAAACTTACAATCTTTTGTTTAATTAAAATAAAATAACAGTCTTTTTAATTAAAATTATTTCTACTCTTTAGAAAATAAACGTTTTATATTAGACATACTATAGTTGTTGCACTAAGTTGGACTAGTAGAAAGTGATTTTGCATGATGCAAAATCTTATTTGCATAATTGCCGCAGTAGCGCTGACCAGTGTATTGCGAATTTGTAAAGTTTTGGCTACACTACCCAAACTTTCTTTTTAATTTTGGACGAAACCAAAACCAAGCCGGAACTACGCTTTTTGGCCGAAATTGGCCGAAACCGAAACCGAAACCAAAGTTTCGGTCGGACTCTATAGTGTACGTCTTTTAAATAAAAATTATGTGTAAAGATTACCTTTGTTTAGACATAAGTTAAATAAAAACATTGAAGTTTAATGTTCTATGATATTTAATATAAGCTTTCAATTTCCTTCTTTACAAATTGTCTAATATATAGGTATTCTTATATTAGATAATACCGTCAATTGACAGCAAAACTAAAAGCTTTGATGTGTTTACTGTAGACACGTGGACGCGCGACGTTGTACGTTTCGTGCTCGTTTTATACATCGAGATTTTTATGTTGGTGACATCGCAATTTGTGGAATCAGTTGACAACAATGTAACTTTTCGAAATACCTGAAATGTCATGCATTTTTCCTTAAAAAATAAACTTAAAATATTAAATAAGTTTTGCTACAGAGATCTTTTATGTCACAATATTAAATATTTTTGCAACATTTATATAATACAAGTTTTATGCAATAATAATAGGTAATATTTCGAAGAAAGTAGTGGTTTTCCGCACTACCCATGAAGTGCCACTAATAGCGCATTAGGTTTTTTAACGTGGACTTTTGTCTGTAGCCCTATTCTACCACGTTTTATTTTGCATCTGTTAGGTTTTTAAATATGGATGTTGGATATATAAAATGCCAGACAGATTAAGATTTTACACATTAATTATTTTTAGATGTAAATGTCGGATTCTAGTTAGAATTTTAGACAAACTAAGATTTAAAGATATTAATTTCGTAAGTTTACTTTGCTTAAAGATTTATTATTTTCTTTACTGGTGTTATGTCTTGGGGACTCCACGGGCCCCTTTTTCTTGCAACGTGACGCGCCGACATACAATAAATCCCGTTTTTTTTTTTAGAAAAAACAATAAATAACACAAACGGACTCGGACTTCGACGCGATAGGCGTGTAAATAGAAATCGTGTCGACGCTCAAAAACAATAAACCGAGCCTAGCAACGATCCTAAAAATTCCTTCGTAGACGATAGCGAACAGAAATTTTTATTATTGTTTAAACATCCCGAGCAACTTTCCAAACAAANCCGGATATCTCCGAGCCAGGAAGAACACCGCTCATAAAAATTAGACCAACTGGAGCAAATAGAACTCTGGTGCCACGAGCAATTTTATTATATACAAATAGCAAAGGGTCTAGGTGGCGTGATCGAAAACCAACACTCTTTCTTTTCCCTTCTTTGGAAAATCGGACGAATCGACCGAGCCGAGAGATCGTCGCCAATTGGAGATCTTACAAAGTTTACCCGACTACTAACAAATGAGAACTGGTAAATCTTGACTGAGTTTTCCGATTGGGAGAGTCCTCGCTTACTCAAAATTGTATATAAGCCAGGACTCTCAGAACCAAAGGCAGTTAGAGCCGCAGATTTTAGAAATACCACAGCGAGTGAGTGAGTGACAGTGAGTACAGAATGTGAGATCCAAGAGTGAATTACTGCACCGCAACAGCCTAGAACCTCTTATTAATCGACATTATTAATCCGCAGCAAGTAGTAAGTGTTGTAAGAAACCAATTGCTAATCGAGGTTCCACAAATTAGAGATATAAATTGAGAAAAAAGAGAAACCCGCAGCTGCTCTTTGGGGAACTTAGGGAAAGGTAATCGCGAAGTAAAAACAATTAATCACTCATTCATAAAAAAAAAAAAACAATTATACTGAACTGTCTAAGAAACCCTTTCACTTCCTCCCTAATTCAGAGAGGATATCCGCGATCTTGAATCGCTCCGGATGACTGCTGACAGACGTTCACGGTTTAAACCACGGTATAAATTGAGAAAAGAGAGAAACCCGCAGCTGCTCTTCGGGGAACTTAAGGAAACGTAATCGCGAAGTAAAAACAATTAATCACTTATGCATAAAAAAAAAAACAATTACTGAACTGTCTAAGACACCCTTTCACTTCCTCCTTTATTCAAAAAGGATATCCGCGATCTTGAATCGCTCCGGATGACTGCTGACAGACGTTCACGGTTTTAAATTGCTCCGGACGACTTCTGACAGACATCCGCGGTTTTTGAATCGCTCCGGATGACTGCTGACAAACGTCCACGGTTTTAAATCGCTCCGGACGACTTCTGACAAACATCCGCGATTTTTGAATTGCTCTGGATAACTTCTGACTTCCTTCCTAAATCACGGAAATAAACAAGCCCGCTTATCTCCGAACCATGACATATCCAAATTTACTCCTATCATTACATCCACCGAAACCTAAGAAATGAAACAAAACCGAATTTGTCAATTGACATAAGAAACTACATTTTCAAGATGAATTGAGTTGCGTAAACATGGGTTAAAGAGGCTGGCTGCACTAAACAACTTGTATTCCCTCTCTCTCTCTCACACTTGCACCCTAGCTTATAGATTACTTTGTTTGAAACAATTATGCGCTCCGTCATTGTATTAGTTTCAACACACCTCTGTATGTTAGTACTTTGCTAAGATTTTGATTTGTCTGTTTTTTAATAAATATAACAACTTTATAATGTGTGGAATCAATCTAAAGAATCATTCTTTGTTATCCGTCTTTCCGTATAACCGACTCTCACTTCCTTGTCAAAATTGCTAGGTCCCGTTCTTGGTAAATGAGACTTGCATTTCAGACCTAAAAAAGGACCAACGAGCGAGTGTCCGCTAGACAGAGTAAGATCGGCGTACGCCGTTGACCTGTCGACGAATATAAACAAACTCGCTCGACTTTCTCACAGCGGGACTTTTATGTCCACTGTAAAGAAAGATATGAAAAACGACGCGTTTACTGTTGCGTCACACCACAGCCTGACCGTATTCATGAGTCAGGACGTAACACTGGAAAAATTAAAATTATTATTTATATAGGTTGCCTAGAATTCTACATATCCGACATTTACATTTAAAAATACTTAATGTCTTTAAATCTTAGTTTTGTCTAGAATTTTAACTATTCGACATTTACATCTAAAAATAATTAATGTGTAAAATCTTAATCTGGTTGGCATTCTATATATCCGACATTCATATTTAAAAACCTAACAGATGCAAAATAAAACGTGGTAGAATAGGGCTATAGACAAAAGTCCACGTTAAAAAACCTAACGCGCTATTAGTGGCACTTTATGGGTAGTGCGAAAAACCACTACTTTCTTCGAAATATTACCTATCATTATTGCATAAAACTTGTATTATATAAATGTTGCAAAAATGTTTAATATTGTGACATAAAAGATCTCTGTAG
>NW_018021157.1:80858-82543 GCF_002006095.1 Pseudomyrmex gracilis
TAATTCAGAGAGGATATCCGCGATCTTGAATCGCTCCGGATGACTGCTGACAGACGTTCACGGTTTAAACCACGGTATAAATTGAGAAAAGAGAGAAACCCGCAGCTGCTCTTCGGGGAACTTAAGGAAACGTAATCGCGAAGTAAAAACAATTAATCACTCATTCATAAAAAAAAAAACAATTACTGAACTGTCTAAGACACCCTTTCACTTCCTCCTTTATTCAGAGAGGATATCCGCGATTTTGAATCGCTCCGGATGACTGCTGACAAACGTCCACGGTTTTAAATTGCTCTGGATAACCTCTGACTTCCTTCCTAAATCACGGAAATGAACAAGCCCGCTTATCTCCAAACCATGACATATCCAAATTTACTCTTATCATTACATCCACCGGAACCTAAGAAATGAAACAAAACCGAATTTGTCAATTGACATAAGGAACTACATTTTCAAGATGAATTGAGTTGCGTAAACATGGGTAAAAGAGGCTGGCTGCACTAAACAACTTGTATTCCCTCTCTCTCTCTCTCACACACTTGCACCCTAGCTTATAGATTACTTTGTTTGAAACAATTATGCGCTCCGTCATTGTATTAGTTTCAACACACCTGTATGTTAGTACTTTGCTAAGATTTTGATTTGTCTGTTTTTTAATAAATATAACAACTTTATAATGTGTGGAATCAATCTAAAGAATTATTCTTTGTTATCCGTCTTTCCGTATAACCCACTCTCACTTCCTTGTCAAAATTGCTAGGTCCCGTTCTTGGTAAATGAGACTTGCGTTTCAGACCTAAATAGGACCAACGAGCGAGTGTCTGCTAGACCATGGTGTAATAAAAAAGGTGAACCATTGCGCATAATGGCGGAGGTTTCAGATCTGGACCAATCAGTATTTGAGCTTTTTTTGCGGCGCGCTGTTTAAAAGTTTCAAAAATAAAATAAAATTGTCTAACGCAATTTTAATAAAAATATGTTGTATTTAATAGAAATATTAAAAAAACAACAAAGTATAATTATACAGACTGTTTGTTACACATATGTTTGAGTTTTCTTTTCTGTTTTCTGGTACAGTTTTGTTGTTTTATTTCGTGATTAATCTGACGCAGACGTATATATGTGCGGGTTCGTATTATGCACGCGATTACACAAATGGGAAAAAAAACTTTTGTACACGTGATGTCTGTTAATTTATCAAATATATGACTTTCTTTACTAAAGAAGCTCCCATGAAATTTTATGAATTCCTCGTTTATAATATTGCCCGCTGTCTGTAAATCTTTAGTGGGATATATACAGTTTCCTCTAGATATACAAGATAGCCAATTATCTGTCAGAAGAAGAGTTTTCGTAGGAAAACCTAACTCCGGATATTTATGCCGAAATTTATGTGCAGCATAACCAGCTATATAAATTAAAGCTTCCTTTTCAATAATTAGACTATCTATTGAGGTTTCAAATTCTTGAAGCAACTTAAACTCATCAATGGTTGGAGTAGTATAAATTATCTGGGTTCCTGAAAACGTCATATAAATCAAAATAGTATTTTTTATTCTTTATGTACTGTTTATTTGTGTTTTATTTAATCTTGATATACTCTTACTTATTTACATACATTCAAATTCAAACATATATCGTTTTTAAATATGGTATTTTGTGAAGTTATTATTTTTGACGTCGCA